>NW_028280774.1:300000-496271 GCF_059751285.1 Brachycentrus maculatus
TCTCATGCTCCATACATTAAATAATATAATAATAAATCCCTTACCGCACCCCAATGGTGCATAGGGCACTGCTTCATATAAACGCAGTGTTATCTCGATCGTTTACACATGAAGGAAAGGTGATCAGCCCTCCGCTTCAGGTACCAGTCCAGTGTAATATTGAATAAATATTAGAGTGAAAAAATCACTTATATTTATTAAACCCCCCTGGGAATCGAGCCCGGGACCTCCAGAACGGTAGGCGAGCATGCTGACCATTACACTACGGAGGCGGACAAAAACGTTAAACGTTACATGGGTTTCTCCATACATGCTCCATACTATGCTCCATACATTAATGGGTAAAATCATGATGTATGATTATTAGCTAATAAATTAATATGAAAAATCACAAGGCTATCGATAACATTCTTATTGAAATCTGTAGGGAACTAAGGGAGATATGAAGGTTTAAACTAGATATTTGAATAAAACGAAAATCGTGCGTTCGTATACCTTATCAAATTTCCGTCATCGAACGTTTTATGACGTCATATGGTTTGTTGCCTATGGTTTATAAAGCTGTAATAGTAGTAGTGTGGATCGCTTGTTTACCATTACATTATGTTTACATTTGTGATTTACAAATATGAGGGGAGGGGAAGTGGGAGGGTGGACCATAGACATATGTTACCAATATTAAAATAATTCCATCGTTTCTGTGACGTCATTCATTACCAACTTACGAAAAAAACGTATTTACGAAAGCGATTTTCCAAAACAAAATGATGATGAAAATATTAATTATATCGGGTGTTATAAACACTTCACGAGTCTAATACAATCCTTTATAGGTTAAGTATGTTCACTTAGGTACTCCTCCCGTCTGAAAATGATCCATCGATTAATAAAACAACTGAAAGGTATCAATGTTTTTCGCAGATACTTTGTGGCACATTTATTAACCAAATATTACGCCACTTCTCCACAGGGGTAGGCAGAGAGAATAGAACGCCACACCACTTTGTCTTTGCAAACATTCTTCGCCTCTTCCACGTTCATGAATCTCTTCATACATACCAGCCGATTATTTCGACTTCTAACCTGACCGCTTTCAAGTACATGTACTTGGGCATTCCCGATCGTTACTTTTTAAAATAAAACTGCTTTGTTTTTTCATTTTCACTCTGTGTGTTAAAATCTATCCAGGTTTAATTTAAGTTTTACTTAGTAAATACCACTATTTCTTAATATCTACTGTGACACGTGTCTCGATCCATTCCGCATCATTTTTAAACATCGTAAACCTTTGTTTTTAACCACTTTTTGTTGGTACTTTTTTCCAATCAGTTGCGACGAGATCCTTGTCGTCATCAGGGTTAAACATGTACTAAATATATTAAAAAATTGAAATGTAAATAGCTAGGTGATTGACATTTCAATCGCCTCCCTGACCCCACTGTATCGAACATACCCTCTTCGCAAAACAGTTGAAGAACCATCGTATACGATCGGTAATAAGTGTTTTGTAAATCGAGTCCTAACATTAGACGATTATTAAAATTTTATTATTCCGTTATAATACAAGTATTTTGAAGGCGAAAATGGCATGCCCCTCCAATTTCCTGCGCGCCGCACATTGGGGACCTCTGCCGTAGGTAGTGTGTCTAGTTGCGCAACAGCCTCACGCGCATTCCCTTGCGCCCACCGTGCGGCGCATAGTTTCAAAATATTAAGCAATAATTGTCATCAATACAACGAGATATCGTCACTTGACTGCCAACAAGTCCAAAGTTTATATATGTATATATATAAATACTAGCGATTTTTCAGTCTAATATTTATTTAAAAAATGACTGGACCTGAAGCAGAAGGCTGATCACCTTTCCTTTAAGTATTTAACGATCAAGATAACACTGCTTCTTTACGGTGCAGTGCCCTATGCCCCACTGGGTGCGGATATGGGTTATATGAAGAAGACATATATGTGTATATATATATATATATATATATATATATATATATATATATATATATATATATATATATATATATATATATATATATATATATATATATATATATATATATATATATATATATATATATATATATATATATATATATATACACATATCGCTCACTCCTTTCAAGAACGTCATTAATCAAAAAACTTGATTTTTCAGGAGAACGTTTTTAAAGTATGAAAATATAACACAGTGTATTGAAAATAAATACTAAGCCACTTATTGAACTTTTTACTGTGCAACAGATTGTTTAGGCAAAACCTGAAGGTTTTTTCTCCATTTAAAAAATTTTAAGTTTATTTAAAAAAATAATTAAACAATACATTTTCTTAAAAATGCAGAAACAACATTTTTTGCCCTGTAGCGGGTAAATATTACGTTAAAAATAAGCCTCTTTTGCTGGGATATAGTACATTTTCTTGGCATTCCGAAAACATGCACAACTGAAAATTGACGAATTTTGATTTATGACGTTCTTGAAAGGAGTGAGCGATATATATCTTCTTCATATAACCCATATCCGCACCCAGTGTATATATATATATATATATATATATATATATATATATATATATATATATATATATATTTTATCATACGAACAGTTGTAGGTACATTGTTATTTAATAAAAAAAAACTATTTACTTATTATCAGGTACAAAATCATTTCATCAAAAGCGAGACATTTTTCATATATATTTTGCTACAAGAATTATAAAATTTTTGGATAATTTAAAAATATATACATACTTATATAAAAATACTGTGATGTGAATTTGTCGAATGTGATGCAAAGCCAGACGAAAAATTGTGTCCTAAAAAAAGTGTCCCAGTGAAGGTTTGTGAATAATAATTTCGGAGTGTCGTTACGGCTCGATGTCCGGGCTCGCGTAGCAGCGGAGGATAGACCGCCAAGATGCTGATCGCTCCGAAGAACAGCGTGCCGGCTATAAAAGACAGCCTCAACACGCCGGCGTACGAGGTAAAAAAAAAAACTATTTTTTCTGACATTTTCTGAATGACTTCTGGAGATTGTTACTTATGAGCAAAACATGTGCAAAATTTTATTTATAATTATTTCTATCCTTCTTCTTCTTCTAACGGAATGCAATGAAACACGTCATAAAATAAAAAAAAATTCAAAAGAGAAATATTTGTGTTTTTATTATTTACACAAATATTTCAATTTCATACTATTTCTGTGAGCCTAAGCGGCTCATTATTAAAATACGTATCAAATTGTGGTAGAGTGGGCTCGAACCGAGCAGCTCTGACTTAAGAGTCCGCGACACTAACCACGGGACCACAACCCGACACTTTAATTAATAATTCCGTATTTTATATTATCTATGTCGGCCTCCGTGGTGTAATGGTTAGCGTGTTTAGCTAACATGCTGAAGGTTCCGTGTTCGATTCCCAGTGGGGGTGAAAATAAATATTAGTGAATTTTCACTGTATTGTTTATTTCATATTACCCTGGACTGGTCCCTGAAGCGCAGGAGTGATCGCCTTGCCTTCACGTAGCTAACGATCAAGATGACACTGCGTCAATACGATGCGGTGCCTTATGCACCATTAGGTGCGGTTAAGGGTTTTTTTAGATGTCAAAATATTTTTTTTAAATCTTTATAAAAATGTACATTCTCGCTGTTCATGAATGCTGCTTGGCGGGGTGTGACGTCATGTATTGTTTGACAAAAAGTTGATTAAATATTATCCAATTATCTTTGTTGACTCGTCTTATTAGCCGAATGCCATATATGCCACGTAACATGCTATATCGCTCACTCCTTTCAAGAACGTCATAAATCAAAAATCAACAATTTTAAGTTGTGCATACTTTCGGAATGCCCAGAAAATGTACTATATCCCAGAAAAAGCGGCATATTTTTAACTTAATATTTACCCGCTACAGGGCAGAAATTGTTGTTTTTGCATTTTGAAGAAAAGGTATTGTTTGATTATTTTTTTTTAAATATACTTAATATTTTTCAAATGGAGAAAATACCTTCAGGTTTTACCTAAAAAGATCTGTTGCACGGTAAAAAGTTCAGTAAATGGCTTGATATTTATTTTTAAAACATTGTATTATATTTTTAAACTTTAAAAACGTTCTCCTGAAAAATCAAGTTTTTTGATTTATGACGTTCTTGAAAGGAGTGAGCGATATATCATTCATTGTTCGTACAAGGTTTAGGTCACAAAAATTACAAAATGATATATTTTACGAAAACAAAAAAATAATGGAAAATTGCTGTTTTTCATATTATTTTTTGAAATCTCATCAAAGATGAAGAAGAATGTGGAAGTCTGGGCATTTACGGGGCTGACGACCGTCATAGGCTGGCTTAAGAGATCACTTTACACACGTGTAACATTCACCAATTTTACCCATTATTGACAACTACACTACTCAATTTCTTGAAAGTTCTATATATATGAACCAATTCAGAAACATTGTTCTTGAATCACTAGAACTTCACTAGAGACATCTATTGGTGAGATGAAAAGAAGCTTTTTATTGGGCAGAAATTCTATTATTTGTATGTGAGGTCCGAATCCTGGATTATAATCACACATGAGAAACGCCAGAAAATTTCATTTTAATTTTTATTATTTAAGCTTATAATGTGGCCACTTCATTTATTTACAACATTTTGAGTGTGTCCAAATACATGTTCACAAATCTTGATTATCTCCAATTATAGAAGTTAATCCAGACTTGTGAACAAGTATTTGGACACACTCAAAATGTTGTTTTGAGTTTTTGTTAGATTTTTTTTCTAATTTGTTTTCTTAGAATGGCCGGGAACAGAGTGAATGGCTGGGAACAGAGTGAATGGTGCACTAAAATCAGTTTTAGCAAATGAAAATCTATCAGCGGAAGCTAAACTAGCAGTACACAATGGAGTTCTGGTTCCAACCCTTATGTATGGAAGCGAAGCATGGAGTTGGCAAAAGAAGGATGAAAGCAGACTGAATGCAGTCGAAATGCGATCCCTCAGACGAATGTGTGGCAAAACGATGTTTGATAGATGTTCGAATGATGAAATAAGGAAAGAATGTAAGGCTGAGATAAGCATTATCGATAAAATTAAGAAAGGTGTGTTGAGATGGTTTGGACATGCGGAGCGTACGAGTGAAGAAAGAACGTCTAAACAAATTTATGGGGCGAATGTAGTCGGAAAAAGAAGCAGAGGACGACCGAGGAAAACTTGGCACAATCAGGTAGCGGCCGGGTCAGGAGTCGTAATAATCGTCGGGTATGTACGAGGAGATGCATGAATGTAGAAGAGGCAAAGAATGTTTGCAAAGACAGAGTGGTGGGGCGTTCGATTCTCTCTGCCTACCCCTGCGGGGAAGCGGCGTGATGGTTAGTTAGTTAGAATGGCCGCTTGCCATTAGTTCTTCCGAATCAGTGTCTCTTCAGTCATGACGTCTCATTGCAAGTCATAAATCATTCCGTTCATACATGTACACGTGTGTATGTACGCCGCCTCAACTCGCAGCATTATCGACTCGCGGAATTCAATACACGACCTACAAGGACGTCTCTTGTACGTAATGTTAGGGTCCCCACGCACGGACGCCGCTGCGACGGCCTGCGACAAATCTGTCGCAAATTTATTTAAATTTTGAGACTCAAATATTGATTACTGTAAACCGTGGAAGTCCAAGAGGGAGGCCTTTGTTCAATACTGGACACAAGAACAAAGTTAAAAGACAAAAAAAAATAGTACGGTAGATTGTTGAGTACAGGTGTCGCCATCAGAGCTGACCCACGCATATCTTTTTTTTTCTAAACTATATCTATAAAGTAGACCTTTTTTCATCTCGCATTTTACCATATCGCTCACTCCTTTCAACGACGTCATGTATCAAAAAACATGATTTTTCAGGAGATCGTTTTTAAAGTTTAAAAATATAATAAAATGTATTGAAAAATAAATATCAAGCCACTTATTGAACTTTTTACTGTGCAACAGATATTTTTAGGTAAAACCTGAAGGTTTTTTCTCCATTTGAAAAATATTTAGTATATTTAATAAAAGAATTAAACAATACCTTTTTTCAAAATACAAAAAAAAACTTTTTCCGCCCTGTAGCGGGTAAGTATTAAGTTAAAAATATGCCGCTTTTGCTGGGACGTAGTACATTTTCTGGACATTCCGAAAACATGCACAACTGAAAATTGACGAATTTTGATATAAGACGTTGTTAAAAGCAGTGAGCGATATGTGATTCGCTTCCGCGATTGTGGAGGTCCTCGACAAAAAATTACATTTCCAATATTAGACAAAAAAATCCTTTAAATGCAAATCTGTTCTGTTTACTGTATTCTATCAAAAGCTTAATTAAAGTTGCGACAAAACGTGACCAATCCTGTGTTAAACCAATATGAAATCATTAAATCGCACCAAAATGTAACAATTTTACAAGCTAGAATTCCTGATTACTTAAAATCATTTATAATGGAAATGTAACGTATTTATTGATTAGCGTTTAATTTGTAGAACTCCTTTTTAATAGATTTATATTATCCACTGACACTTCGTGATGGAATTGCATTTTTAATATATTATTAGATTAAAACCAATATTTTTAGCTTTTCCACTTTATTTTTATTTGACCAGCGACCGGGTTTCGTCGTTACCGACATCATCAGACTGGTCTGATAATGTCGGTAACGACGAAACCCGGTCGCTGGTCAAATAAAAATAAAGTGGAAAAGCTAAAAATATTGGTTTTAATCTAATAATATATTGTAGAACTCCATTTTAATTTTGTATTAATTTTAAATCAAACACAGATTTTTTGAGTCTACTAAGTTGTATTTTATTAACAAAAACACATTAAAAATTTATATTGTGACAATTGTTTCGCCTTGTTAGGGCATTATCAAACGAACACATTCGTTTCATAATGCCAACTTAGTAGACTCAAAAAATCTGTGTTTGATTTAAAATTGATACATAAATTGAAATGTAACGTTTTGGTGTGGAACTCCACAAATTATCCACACGTCACAGCCTCCATTCTCGCGACGTGCGTATCGCCGCCTTGTCTGACGACTGTTAGGGTACTAGCGCCTACCATCGAGCTCCTTATACGTACCACATCTGATCTACCAAACATGGCAATACCGGTACTGCAATGGGAGGCAGGAATGAGGAATTCGGCCTGAGCGCGTGGTACATTCTTCCGCCGATATGGAAGGTGACTCTTCCGCAACTTGGAGTACCGCACCGTCTAATGCTGCATTCCCAACTTGGCGGCGATCGTCGTCGATTCCGCAATTTATCGTATTCAGTGATAGGGTTTTTTATTCACTAAGTTTTGATCCGTCATGGATGTCTTGCTAGTATCCACCGATGATGAAATTTCCCCCATTAATTTATGTAGTCAACTCCCAAGAATATCTATGACTGATTAATCCAAGTTTTTCCAATGAAGATCTTCTGTTTTTGATAGTGTTTCTGATCCGTCAATGATGTATTGCTAGTATCCACCAATGATGAAATGTCCCTTACTTATTTATGTAGTCAACTCCCAAGAATATCTATGACCAATTGATCCAAGTTATTCCAATGAAGATCTTCTCTTTTTGATACTGTTTCTGATCCGTCAATGATGTCTTGCTAGTACCCACAGATGATGAAATGACCCCGCTAATTTATGTAGCCAAATCCCAAGAATATCAATGTCCAATTAATCCAAGTTTTTCCAATGAAGATCTCCTTTCGATACTGTTTCTGATCCGTCAATGATGCCTCGCTAGTTTCCACCGATGATGAAATGACCCACTTATTTATGTAGTCAACTCCCAAGAATATCCATGTCCAATTAATCCAAGTTTTTCCAATTAAGATCTTCAGTTTTTGATACTGTTTCCAATGAAGATCTTCTCATTTTGATACTGTTTCTGATCCGTCAATGATGTCTCGCTAGTATCCACCAATGATGAAATGTCCCCCACTTATTAGTGTAGTCAACTCCCAAGATTATCTATGACCAATTAATCTAAGTTTTTCCAATGAACATCTTCTCGTTTTGATACTGTTTACAATGAAGATCTTCTCCTTTTGATACTGTTTCTGATCCGTCAATGATGTCTCGCTAGTATCTACCGATGATGAAATGTCCCCGCTAATTTAAGTATGTCACCTCCCAAGGACGCCCAAGGCCAGGCCGGCCGAGGTCTCCGATCCCTGTACTCGGAACTCGTGCAGCATCTCATCAGGCCTTGTACATCTCGACTCGGCGAGAGCGTGTTGGCGTCGTTTGATCTCGTGCCGCTGCCAATTCATGCTCCTTAGTCATCCTTCCACCTGGCACGAGACATCTTTCGGCTGTCGAAATATCTCCGTCGCTGTTATTTAATTATTCAATACTTGAACAAGAGTCTCTTTTGAATTTTAAGATTTGATTTGAAAGAGATCATCGATGAATATTAATAATAATATCGTAGTCGCACAGGAGAAAGTGACCAACTAACAAAAGGTAAAATGTTCAGGAGGGCCATTTAAGTCACTTTTGCTTGGCAAGAAAATAAACATCAATGCAGTTAGTCATTTTTGACATGACAATATATATTATTTTTTGACATCTCATCAAAGATGAAGAAGAATAGGAAGTCTGGGCATTTACGGGGCTGACGACCGTCATAGGCTGGTTTAAGTGATCACTTTACACACGTGTAACATTTACCAATTCTACCCATTATTGACAACCACACTACTCAAATTCTAGGATTCTATATAAGTATATGAACTAATTTTGAAAAATGGTTCTTGAATCACTAGAACTTTACTAAAGACATCTATTGGTGAGATGAAAAGAATTATTCTTTTTCATCTATGATGAGATGTCAAAAAACAATATGAAAATACCTCATAAACTAATAAAGTAACATACATAAATATCTTGTTTCCTTTTCTGTTTTACAGCCCGGTAGGACATCTCATTTCTAAAATCTGGCCCGGCTACTAAAAATGTTGGTCACCCATGATCTAAGTAATTCTAAGAATCGCTCGAAAATTGTCACAAAAACTGTCCCCATCTCGCCGCCGACGAAGCGTCCAAATCCTGCATTTTTCATCTGCCTCTAGTGTCGATAATTTTTTCAACTTCCTCCGCGTTTCGTGATTTTTCGCACTCTTCCGTTCCGCTCTGGGCGACCTGAGAGCGTGGGTGTCCATCGCCAAGCCAGCATCAATTACTACCAACGGCAAAACCAATCCGAGAACTGCGACAGCTGAAACGAAGACAAATATCTCCCTGACTGGACCATGGGTACAGCAAACCATGATGGATTATCTGTGCGATGCTAGTACAGTAGAACTTCTTGTAACGAGTAATTCGAATAACGAGAAAAAATTGTTAATAATGTATTTATTTATTTATGAAACGACTAACCGGCTGTCCAAACTTAAAACATAAAAAGGGACATTTTTTGTAGTACGCTTATTTTTGCATTTTTGGACTATGTTAATTCTACTTAGTCCAAAAATGCAAAAAAAAAACGTACTACAAAAATAATGTCCCTTACTGTGTTTTAAGTTTGGTCAGCCGTAATGCCTTTAACATTATACATATATAAAATATCTAAAGGTGGAGACTGACCGGAGTATTTCGTCGTAACATAACGTCGTAACATCGCTCGCGGCGAGCATCACCGAGCATCCGAAACTATGGACGGAGCGCTCGGCTCGCTGTACTGACTGCCTGAATGCTCGCATCGTAACGTGTTACGTTACGACGAAATGCTCCGGTCAGTCTCCACCTTAATTTAAGAATACACTTATAGAGAAACAAAAAGTCTTAAACATAAAATAATAATAAAATAACAAATAGTGAACACTGGTAAATACACGTCTCCTTCACATACTGTCAGCGAGCAGCGAGAGAGAGTGAAACACAACATTTAAATTTATCCATTATAACATGGAGAAGAAATGCTGAGAAAGTACACACTTCAAGGTGGATAACAATATATTAAATAAATCTATATCAAAAGCATTGGCTAACATGTGAAGCTGCGGAATCGGAGAGAACATGGCATAGTTTGCATTATGTAAAAATACTGCGAATATAGATTTTTGCCTAGTACCTCTTCGACGCACGCTAAGCTTTATTTGATTTAGTAGATCAGGGCTGCCAAAAAAATTATCAAGAATTTTATATAACAAAACCAAATCAGTAATTAACCTTCTATCACTAAGATTTATTAATTTGCTCCCTTAACGAGCGATACTTCGAATAACAAGTTATAGAGACAGGCCAATCCATGACAGCTAAAACAAAGACAAATGTCCCCCTGGCTGGACCATGGATATCGCGAGCCATGATGGATTATCTGTACGATGCTAGTACAATAGAACTTCTTATAACGAGTAATTCGAATAACGAGAAAAAAATGTGAAAAGGTTACTCTTTTAACAAGCGATACTTTGCATAACCATATCGACCAAAAATCGAATGTGTTAAACATTTTTTGTAGTTTTAAGGGTGTAAATAGTGCTATGGTGGTGAAGGGTGGTATTGTTTGCATGCTGTGGTAGTGATTGTCCTGACGAAGAAACGGGTACATCTCGAAACCGGTAGACATAAAAATCTCGATGAGTGGTTATATACTAATATTATCAACACTTTTGTAAAAAAAATACGTAAAAATGACTAACCACACAGTAATTGCTTTAAATATTAATAATATTTAGATTAATTAGTAAGTAATTTTATTTGAATAAAAGTTAATAAAAAAATTGGGTATTCTTTCAACACCGAACGGTTTATCGTATTTTAATTGATTTCTTATAGGAAAATATGTTTCGCTTAGCGAGTAAGATGCTGAAACGAATTATGCTCGTTATAAGAGGTTCCACTGTATTCTCTGCCGATATGCAAATCTATCTGGCCAAATGAAATCGAATATGTATCAGTGTCATACGAATCGCTCGGCTGAATCGGTACTGATATCAATTTTGTCGTTTGATTGGCAGTCGACAAACATCGAGCTGTTGTGGGACGTTGTTATTGATTACGAAGGAAGTATCGACCTTGAGAATTGCAGTCTTCTTCTTCTTCTCACTGTGACACACTTCACTGGTTGGCAGTCATCATGCTATTTTTTTACTCAGTCTGTAAAAGCTCTTACCTCAGTGCTACTCGGCTGTCCAAATTTAAAACACAGTAAGGGACATTTTTTTTGTAGTACTTTTTTTTGCATTTTTGGAAATCTACGTAGAATCTACTTACTCCAAAGATACTCCAAAAAAAAAACGTACTACAAAAAAATGTCCCTTACTGTGTTTTGAGTTTGGACAGCCGTATGTGGAATCACTCTCTCAAGTTTTTAAGCCAGGATACATCGCTCACTCCTTTCAAGAACGTCGTAAATCAAAAATCGTAAATTTTCAGTTGTGCATGTTTTCGGAACGCCCAGATAATGTACTATATCCCAGCAAAAGAGGCATATTTTTAACTTTATATTAACCCGCTACAGGGCAAAAAGTGATGTTTTTGCATTTTGAAAAAAAGGTATTGTTCAATTATTTTTTTTAATTTACTAAATATTTTTCAAATGGAGAAAAAACATTCAGGTTTTACCTAAAAAGATCTGTTGCACAGTGAAAAGTTCAATTAGTGGCTTAATATTTATTTTTAATACATTGTATTATATTTTTAAATGTTAAAAATGTTTTCCTGAAAAATCAAGTTTATTGATTTATGACGTTCTTGAAAAGAGTGAGTGGCGTGAAGTGAACGATGAATGAAAATGAGAGGGTTAAACATAAAATTGATATGCTAATATACAACAAGACAAAGAGATGACACCAGATTGGACTTAATGAGAGAAGATTTGAGCCACCTACAAGTGGGTGACGTCAGTCAGTGTCAGCTTTGATGTATGCAATTGACCATATAGCGACAGGTTCGCGGAGATCGTCCCGACCAGACCATATCACCGTGAAATTAAATATTCAAACGGCTTATTTACGACTTGGAGAACTGCGTATTAGATGCCAATAAGGAAAGACCATCGTCAACAGAATATGCTTTTGAGACAAGCTCAGTTTGTACATAATAAGCAGGTGAGGAAAGAAAGAAATAATTAATTTTAAAATTATGTTATCATCTCCGCAGAAAGTTGACTTGATAGTTTGTTTTGTTATTTCGAAGAACTTTTTTTCTTCTCCGTCTTATTCCTCATTACTGAGGGTTGTGACCCTTGTGGAAGCAATGCCTCTTCTCCAGTTATTCCTTGACTGCGCTGCACGTAGCGCTCCAACCACCGAGGTGCCTGTGATTTTGATCAATACACACTTTGTCTTTTGTTAAGACTCTGTCTATAAGAATTCTTCCATACATCGTGACTCAATAGACTGCTAGTTCTGTGGATCCCACATCCTTTTAGAGATGACAAATCAAGATGAAAATGAGCCATTTACTCTATAATGCATGCTTCTTCTCTCCATATTACTCTTCATTACTGAGGGATGTGACCCTTGTGGAACAATGACTCTTCTCCAGTTATCCCTTGACTGCGCTGCACGTAGCGCTCCAACCACCTTAACTTGATCGGTCCATCGTGTGGGGATCTTCCTCTCCCTCTCTTCCCCTCCAGGATACCCATCACATCCAATCTTTCCAGGCTTAATCTATTATGTTTTGAATATTGAAAGCATTAACTTTGTGGATCATATTGATATATTATTTCGGGAAATAAAAGGACTTTGTGTTTTGATCCACTCATATTTTTATTAACCAACTAGTTTCGGCAACAACCTGTTGCCCTCTTCAGGGTTTAATTTATTAATTTTATAATTATATTAATCTATTATGACCCATGTTTGGATGCATTCTGCATCAAATTTCCGTCATCGAACGTTTTATGACGTCATATGGTTTATTGTCTGTGGTTTATAGAGAAGTAACAGTAGTTGTGTGGATCGTTTGTTTACCACTACACTACAATTTGTGTTATACAAATATGAGGGGAGGGGGTGGGAGGGTGGACCATAGACATCAACAAATAGAGCCGTCATTAATTTAACAATGTTTCCAATATTTCAAAAAGTCCATCGTTTCTGTGACGTCATTCACGACCAACTTACGAAAACAACGTTTTTCGAAGGCGAATTTTCCAAAAGAAAATGATGAATGAAAATATGAATTATATCGGGTGTTATAAACACTTCACGAGTCTAATACAATCCTTAATAGGTTGATTATGTTAAATTAGATATTCCTCCCATCTGAAAATGATTCATTCTATGTATGTTTCGGTTAGAGATATTAAAAATGTGACTAAAATGCCCAAACGAGATAAGTCTGAAAAAATTAGAAGAGGTCTGCGTCCACCTTTGGTGAGGGCCTCCACATATCGCTCACTCCTTTCAAGAATGTCATAAAGCAAAAAACCTGATTTTTCAGGAGAACGTTTTTAAAGTTAAAAAATATAATATAACATTTTGAGTGTGTCCAAATACTTGTTCACAAAATCTGGATTATCTCCAATTACAGGAGTTATTTTCATATTATTTTTTGACATTTCATCAAAGATGAAGAAGAATATGGAAGTCTGGGCATTTACGGGGCTTACGACCGTCATAGGCTGGTTTAAGTGATCACTTTACACACGTGTAACATTCACCAATTCTACCCATTATTGAAAAAAGCTTCTTTACATCTCACCAATAGATGTCTCTAGTGAAGTTCTAGTGATTCAATAACAAAGTTTCTAAATTGGTTCAAATATATAGAACTTCCAAGAATTTGAGTAGTGTGGTTGTCAATAATGGGTAGAATTGGTGAATGTTACACGTGTGTAAAGTGATCACTTAAACCAGCCTATGACGGTCGTAAGCCCCGTAAATGCCCAGACTTCCATATTCTTCTTCATCTTTGATGAAATGTCAAAAAATAATATAAATATAATATATGTATTAAAAATAAGTATCAAGCCACTTATTGAACTTTTTACTGTGCACCAGATCTCTTTAGGTAAAACCTGAATGTTTTTCTCCATTTGAAAAATATTAAGTATATTAAAAAAAACAATTAAACAATACATTTTCTTCAAATTGCAAAAACAACACTTTTTGCCCTGTAGCGGGTAAATATTAAGTTAAAAATATGCCGCTTTTGCTGGGATATAATAGTACATTTTTTGTGCATTCCAAAAACATGCACAACCGAAAATTGACGATTTTTTTTATTTTAGACGTTGTTGAAACGAGTGAGCGATATGTGTTATGATATTATTCTTTAGGTACAAGAATTTCAAGTACCTGGTAATGTGTTATGATAAGAGTGAATGAGAATGTCTTTGTTCGCACCGCTTGAGGCCTCGTCTGTTTGCTCCAGTCGCCTTTTGGTCCATCGCCCACATTCTCGCGTGGGGACTGTTGGCCATACGCCGAACATGATAAATGGCCAGTCCACCGTTCATTGACAAGCGTGTCATTACTTTGTACCGCGTCTCCCAACTTTGTGCCAGTTTTTTGTTGTTGCCCCATTAAAGGCCAGTCAAATTGTTCTTCGATTTGCTGTTTTGTTTTATTTTCATAAAGTACGTATGTGGATTAATACGAGCGAGGGCGTTACGGGCAATTTCAGGAATCAATTAGCGATTTTTTTTTCTTAATTTTTCTATTTATTTGGAGCGAATGGATGACTAAAAAAGTGTGTCAAACTGTTTTTAACAGAGGAATTCATCATTTTAAAATACGAGAACATAATAAAATATATGTGGAACCGATACATACTACTTAGTTTGGAGTAAGGCCCTTGCAATATATTGCCTGTGCCCAAATTAACCAGCTGCCTTACAAGCATACACTAGAACCCAGTCAGGGGCACTCATTTAGGATTTTTACGGAGTGTGTGGAAGTTTTTGGTGAGAGTATTTTAATGTTTTAGAATTAAAATAAACCCTGATTATGACAAGGTTCTTGTCGAAACCGGTAGGTTAAATTGTATTAATAAAAAAGTGGTTAAAACGAAGTTATTAAATTTTATTAAGTTTATAAAATGTGCCACAAAGTATCTGCGGAAAACATTTAATAAACAAAAATAATTGGTCATTATGCTTTAACACACAATGACAAATTATTTTTCATAACATTGTCTTTTTTTCAAAGTTGTAAAATAATTATAACGACATAATTTTTTAATGTATTTTTTGTCTTTTTAATGTCTACTTAGTTTAATACACAAAAAAATCAATATTATGACAAATGTTTCGCCTAGTTATGGCATTTTCAAACGAATGCTAGGCGAAACAATTGTCACAATATTAATTTAGCTTAGTTGACTCAAAAAATCTGTATTTGATGTAACAATTAGTACACAAATCGAAAATGGAGCTCTACAAATTTAACGCCAAACCAATCAATGATTTGTCAATGGTCTATATATTTTAGCTTTAGGTGTGCCGCGGAATTCTAGGAAGAATTTTTGTGAGTCGTAGGTGAGAAAAGGTTGAGGAGCTCTGATCTAGACCAATAAAACGATCAACTCTGAAAGTACTTGTGTTTCTTTGGCAGTGGTTTTTTTTGTATTATCCGGATTTCTCGTCTTCCGGACCACCTCCATCCTCAATTAGTTCGAATAATCGAGGTTTTTCTGTACCTTCTTTTTTTCATTTCATTTAAGATTACTCGATAATTCGTAATTAATTTCAAAGTGTCCGATCTTAGGCCGTGTCGTGGGACGCATAACGCGAAATGATTTATTGGTAAGGTGTTTATTTTGAAAATTCCGGCCGTTTAATTTGCATGGATTTGCATTGAATTTTGGTCGGCGATAAAATTTTATTAATGCATAATTCAAACAGTTTGATTCGGAGGTCTCTTCTAGCGGGCATAGCCAAGGGGATCTGGTGGATTAGCAGAGAAAATAAATCAAAGTTTATAGATAGCGCCTGGCGACACCAATACAGATGGTTCTCCTCGAAAAGTTACCCATCCGCATATCGCTCACTCCTTTCAAGAACGTCATAAATCAAAAATTTGATTTTTCAGGAGAACGTTTTTAAAGTTTAAAAATATAATACAATGTTTTAAAAATAAATATCAAGCCACTTACTGAACTTTTTACTGTGCAACAGATCTTTTTAGGTAAAACCTGAAGGTTTTTTCTCCATTTGAAAAATGTTTAGTATATTTAAAAAAAAACAATTAAATAATACCTTTCTTTCAAAATGCAAAAACAACACTTTCTGCCCTGTAGCGGGTAAATATTATGTTAAAAATATGCCTCTTTTGCTGGGATATAGTACATTTTCTGGGCATTCTGAAAACACGCACAACTGAAAATTGACGATTTTTGATTTATGACGTCATTGAAAGGAATGAGCGATATCAGTTTTTTTTTTCAAAATATGTTTATAAATACACTAATCGAATGTATCCCCGCAAGTAAGAAAGCTGCTTCGCCCGGAGGGGAGGTGATATGGTTTGTCAAACAATGAGGCGCTTATATTTTGCACCTGCTAAAACAAGAATAAACATAGAAATAATCTTTAAATGCAGTAAAAGGTAACACAGACTAAATAGTTTGATTTTTGTGGTACAAATCAGTCCAAGCAATCACAACGCTCGCGTGAGGCTCATAGTTTGAAACGTCAAAGGCGTTCAAATTCAACCGAGTTATAATAATAAACTATCGCATAATATTATAACTTTTATTGTTTTATAAATTAATATGGTACATATAACTATTATGCACGTATTTTATCGTATTTAGATCAGAAATGTGATAAATTAACAAGAAAACTTGAAAAAATAACTCAATAAAACATTATACCTGGGATGTAAAGTTTTGATTTCCAACTGATTTTAGTTGATATTTTAATCAAAGGGATAATTCTATCCTTACAGGGACATCTTTGGTCAAGTGTAGTCAGTAAATTTGTAAAAAAATAAAAGAAATAATGGATTACAAAAAGCTTTCTTTACTGATTTGTAGATATCACACTTAGTATCTTTATAATATGAACCACCTCGGATGTGGCGTGGCTTTAACTGATGTGCAATTATGTAAAATTGAGAATTGCTAAAAATAATGTAAAATTTTCTTAGTCCCCGATGTATGGCGGCCGGTATGCCGATGGGTTCCTTCCTGATCACCAAATACATGAACTTCCTCGTTCAAATTGCCTTACCGGGTGTTCTGAGCCATTTTTGCCCATATTTGGTGTAATGTAATGCGTTTCTCTTATCATTTTTGTTGTTCTCAATTCTTTCGGCATCCCGGAAATGTTCTTAGCTAATATATCCAGTGCCCGCATATTAGATATATGTACGATACAAACGGTAATCGCCCTCCCGCTTTTAGTTGCGGTAAGGTTATTGGGTTTCTAGATCTAGTGGTATTAAATCTTCAGATCGCCCGCGGCTGTACCAAGTGCGGTATTTCCTTGTTCCACGTTACCGCGTGCAAGTGCTCGGCGTGATAGATCATTATTGTCTTTGCTGCCTTTTTTATTGCTTTTTTTAAAGGTTTGTAAACGAGCGTTTCCTTTGTTTAATTTTTACCACTCTGTAGGCCAGACATTCTGGCCCGTATGATTCTAGTAGGCAGCTCCGTGGGCCACAATGTCTGGCCCGGCGCAGGTATAACTTTAATCACTGATTTCTCTATCACCCAAGTATATTCTACCAACAAATATTTCAGATAAATACAGTTCATCTTAATCAACATGGTCATACGAATTGCCAGACAGAGTGTCCCAAAATTAGGGAGCCAAAATATTTATTTGAATGGTAGAAAAACGTCGCATTTTTTTGATAAGAGTAGATGATCAGTTATGAGAAAAAAATGGTCAGAGTGGAAAGGATTTAAGTTTGTTAACGAGCGTTTCCTCTGTTTAATCGAAATGAATTAATCTTCATTTTTGAAGTGAAACTTCTTGAAAGGCGGTGGTGAGATAATTGGACGAGAATCGAGAGTGGGATTTCAAGGATGCGTCACGTTTATTGGGCAAATTTCGTTACAATCTTAATGCTCTTGGTAGAGGCGACTATAAAATTCGTATGGGAGATTTATTGGATCATATATATAGAACTTTCGAAAAATTGAGTAGTGTCCAGGATTAGGACTTCACATACAAATAAAGAGTTTCTGCTCAATAAAAAAAGATTCTTCGTCTCACCAATAGATGTCTCTAGTGAAAACTTTAGTGATTCAAGTATATCATATACTTCATATATTCAAGTATATATATATATATATATATATGTATATATATATATATATATATATATATATATATATATATATATATATATATATATATATATATATATATATATATATATATATATATATATATATATATATATATATATATATATATATATATATATATATATATATATATATATATATATATATATATATATATATATATATATATATATATATATATATATATATATATATATATATATATATATATCAATCATGGGTAGAATTGGTTAATTTTACAAGTGTGTAAAGTGATCATTTGAACCAGCCTGTGACGGTCGTAAGCCCCGCAAACGCCCAGACTTGCATATTCTTCTTCGTCTATGTTGAGACGTCGAAAAATAACATTATTCGAAGCACCGTATTTGCTCGCGTGTCTACCAGGAGCGCAGCACTTTGCGGGGGTGTATTCTCTAAATGAATAAATTCGCCGAACGCAAATCGGACGGCTGCTAACCTGATGTATATAATTCGACTGAGTGATTATCTCCCACTTAGTCTGATGTTATTGGAGCACCTCCTTAATTCTACTTTTGTACATGCTGTCACTTTGAAATAGCGATCAGATTTGAAGGTTATTTTTTGACATCTCATCAAAGATGAAGAAGAATATGGAAGTCTGGGCGTTTACGGGGCTGACGACCGTCAACTTTGTTTGTCAGCCCCGTAAATGCCCAGACTTCCATATTCTTCTTTATCTTTGATGAGATGTCAAAAAATAATATTTACTCGCTACAGGGCAGAAAGTGTTGTTTTTGCATTTTGTAAAAAATGTATTGTTAAATTTTTTTTTTTAATGTACTAATTAATTTTCAAATGGAGAAAAAACATTCAGGTTTTACCTAAAAAGATCTGTTGCGCAGTAAAAAGTTCAATAAGTGGCTCGATATTTATTTTTAATACATTTCATTATATTTTTAAACTTTAAAAACGATCTCCTGAAAATCAAGTTTTTTGGTATATGACATTGTTGAAAGAAGTGAGCGATATACTCACACACTCTCATCCTCTCTTCATTTTTTTCTCTCTTAGTATGAAAAGTTTTCATAACATATACATAAGTATGTGATATTGTTTAATTGGATTTTATCATTATCAATCTCACTATTTTTTTTTGTATTTCCACTTACAAGGTGTATAATTCCAGAACAAACAAATGTGATTAAAATGTTAAATGCTAAAAAAAAGTCATTTTAAGGATCCTGAAAAATCTTTTTTTTTAAATATGACGTTGTTGAATGGAGTTAGCGATATGTATAGTACATGTGAATACAAATATATTTTAGTGTGTACAGCCAAAATATATTTGTATAGTACATTCCTGAGTTGTTTGCTTAGCTAAAATACATTTGTAGGTATAGGAGCAAACGGCTTCTTCCTCATAAGTATCAACTGGTGTTGAGGAAGGAACTGCTTGCTTCGAAACCGGTCGACATTATAATGAAGATATAGCAAAGCTGCTTTGTGAGTTGTAATAAATAATCCTTGTTATACGCCATGCTTCTTTGTCATTGGTTTCCTTGTCTTTGTTATAGTGGGAATCGCTTCATCAGCGGCTATATATGGTGTTTATATTATACACATTTAAATTTATATATCAATTTAAAAAAAAAACATATCATTCACTATAATATAATAATAATAAAACGCTTATCCGCACCCCAATGGTGCATAGGGCACTGCATATAAACGCAGCGTTATCTTGATCGTTAACACATGAAGGAAAGGTGATCAGCCATCCGCTTCAGGTACCAGTCCAGGGTGATATTGAATAAATATTAGAGTGAAAAATCATTTATATTTATTTGACCCCCCCCTGGGAATCGAACCCGGGACCTCCAGATTGATAGTCGAGCGTGCTGACCATTACACTATGGAGGCGGACAAACATTACTAAGTACATATTGAATTTTTTAATTTATTTTTTAATAAACTTGCCAAGAGTTGTTGCATTTTACAATTTTTTTCTTTTCTTTATAGCTCTAATATGAAGTGCTATTGTGGAGATATCGCTCACTCCTTTCAACAATGTCAACAAAGTTGACTTTTTAGGATCGTTTTTAAAGTTAAAAAATATAATAAAATGTGTTAAAAATAAATATGAAGCCACTTATTTAACTTTTTACTGTGCAACAGATTTTTTTAGGTAAAACCTAAATGTTTTTTTTAAAGTTTTTGGTAATGTAATGTAATTAATTATGTGTATTTTAATGTTTTAGAATTTAATAAACCCTGATGATGACAAGGTTCTTGTCGAAACCGGTTGGATAAAGTGTACTTATAATAAAAAAGTGGTTAAAACAAAGTTGTTTAATTTTATGAAGTTTGTAAAATGTGCCACAAACTATCTGCGAAAAACATTAAAGAAAAAATATTTTGTATATTTAAAAAAAATTTAAATAATACCCTTTCTTCAAAATGCAAAAACAACACTTTCCGCCCTGTAGCGAGTAAATATTAAGTTAAAAATATGCCGCTTTTGCTGGGATATAGTACATTTTCTGGGCATTCCGAAAAAATGCCGTTGAAATATGATGTTGTTGAAAGGAGTGAGCGATATATTAACGGTAACAGTTTTATATAGGAAGTAACTAACTAACTAACTAACTAACCATCACGCTGCTTCCCCGCAGGGGTAGGCAGAGAGAATAGAGCGCCACACCACTCTGTCCTTGCAAACATTCTTCGCTTCTTCCACGTTCTTGTATCTCCTCATACATATCCGCCGATTGTTACGACTCCTAACCTGACCACTTTCAAGTATTTGGCAAACCTGATCGTGCCATGTTTTTCTCGGTCTTCCTCTGCTTCTTTTCCCACTAACATTCGCCTCATAAATTTGTTTTACCGTTCTTTCCTCACTCATTCGTTCTACATGTCCAAACCATCACAACACACCTTTCTTAATTTTATCGATAATGCTTATCTCAGCTTTGCATTCCTTCCTTATTTCACTATTCGCACATCTATCATACATCGTTTTGTCGCACATTCTTCTGAGAGATCGCATTTCGACTGCATTCAGTCTACTTTCATCCTTCTTTTGCCAACTCCATGTTTCACTTACAGGAAGTATCTCAATGAAAAAATAATTTTCCCTTTCTTCTGTGCATAATGCATCCCGTGCACTCTGGGAACGTCTCGCTCGTGTCGGCCTGAGAAGAAAAGTGATTTATTTAAGAGTAAAAACTGAACGCAGCGCTTCCAGGAAGTGTCAGGCAGATTCGCGAGCGTGCGTGGCCACCTGTCTGCGTTCATACGTCGGCGACGCGTGAGAAATTTCCCCTTCCCACATATCGCTCACTCCTTTCAAGAACGTCATAAATCAAAAAACGTGATTTTTCAGGAGAACGTTTTTAAAGTTTAAAAACATAACACAATGTATTAAAAATAAATATCAAGCCACTTATTGAAGTTTTTACTGTGCAACAGATCTTTTTAGGTAAAACCTGAAGGTTTCTTCTCCATTTGAAAAATATGTAGTTTATTTGAAAAAATAATTAAACAATACCTTTTCTTCAAAATGCAAAAATTACATTTCTTGCCCTGTAGCGCGTAAATATTAAGTTAAAAATTTGCCCCTTTTGCTGGGATATAGTACATTTTCTGGGTATTTCGAAAACATGCACAACTGAAAATTGACTATTTTTGATTTATGACGTTCTTGAAAGGAGTGAGCGATATCTTCTTTCTTCTGCATCAGTCGTCTCTGCACTCCTGGATGTATAGCCTCTTTTGACGACTTCCAAACTTATATTTAGTATATTAAAAGCATTGTCAACTTTGTGGTATGGTAAATATAACATTCTTCATAAGATAAAACAACTTTGTTTTAACCACTTTTTATTGGTACACTTTTTTCCAACCGGTTTCAACGAGAACCTTGTCATCATCATTTTGTGCTAATTCTAAAACATTGAAATACATTCATAGTTAGGTTATAAATAAAAATAATAATAAAAAAGCTAACTAACCATCACGCTGCTTCACCGCAGGGGTAGGCAGAGAGAATAGAGCGCCACACCACTTTGTCTTTGCAAACATTCTTCGCCTCTTCTACGTTCATGCATCTCCTCATACATACCCGACGATTATTACGACTCCTGACCCGGCCGCTTTCAAGTATTTGACATACCTGACTGTTCCAGGTTTTCCTCTGTCTTCCTCTGCTTCTGTTTCCAACTACAATCGCCTCATAAATTTGTTTGACCATTCTTTCCTCACTCATACGTTCCACATGTCCAAACCATCTCGACACACCTTTCTTAATTTTATCGATAATACTTATCTCGGCCTTGCATTCTTTCCTTATTTCATCATTCGAACATCTATCAAATATCGTTTTGCCACACATTCGTCTGAGAGATCGCATTTCGACTGCATTCAGTCTGCTTTCATCCTTCTTTTGCCAACTCCACGCTTCGCTTCCATACATAAGGCTTGGAACCAGAACTCCGTTGTGTACTGCCAGTTTAGCTTTCGCTGATAGATTTTTATTTGCTAAAACTTCTCCATATTTAGATTACATCACTTTTAGTGCAGTAACCCATCCTTTTCCTATTCACCTCAGGCTCGCTGACGTCACTGAGTGATCCACCCTAATTGGAGCGAATTTAGGTCAGATTTTCTGCAGCCCTTAGCGGTTTCGTGCAGTAATGCATTAGGAGGGGGTAACGGCTTATCTGCTCCCAACTTCAATCAACCCCATCGAGCCTTGTAAATTGTTCAAATTGTTCAGCGGCGATGTGATAGACTCAACGTTACGTAAAAGTATCTTTCGACCCCGTGGTTTAGTGGTGAAATTCATGGTTTTTGAGAGAGATGAATATATCGTAGTCGTACAGGAGAAAGTGACCAACTGACAAAACGTAAAATGTTCAGGATGGCCATCTAAGTCACTTTTGCTTGGCAAGAAAATAAACCGATTCGCGAAATTGTTTAACGTATAAGGGTTTGAAAATGTATGATGAGATGCCTGAATGTATGAAGGATGAAAAGAGTCTGAAAGAATTTAAAAATAAATGTTTTGTTTACTGTAAGTAGATGTAATTATATAATTATATATATATATATATATATATATATATATATATATATATATATATATATATATATATATATATATATATATATATATATATATATTTACATCTAAAATTTATTTTTATTGAAAGTGGTCAGATTAGGAGTCGTAACAATCGACGGGTATGTATGAGGAGATGCATGAACGTGGAAGAGGCGAAGAATGTTTGCAAGGACAGAGTGGTGCTGCGCTCTATTCTCTGCGCCTACCCCTGCGGGGAAGCGGCGTGATGGTTAGTTAGTTAGTTAGTTTTATATATATATATATATATATATATATATATATATATATATATATATATATATATATATATATATATATATGTATATATATATATATATATATATATATATATTATATATATATATATATATATATATATATATATATATATATATATATATATATATATATATATATATATATATTTAATTTACATATATATAAATATATATATGTAAATATCTAACGGTTTCGAAGCTAACCGCTTCTTAATCAATTCTGATTAATACCAAACCGGTAGACATTATAATTAAGTTATAATAAAATATTTATAGTGATTTTAAAACAAAGTTACATTTTAATTATAAAAATTAATATTTAAGCTTGAGTAACATCCATGAAAAAAATTCACCGTTATGACACTTATTATCGGCACTTATTATCAATTTTTGTCCGCCTCCGTGGTGTAATGGTCAGCGTGTTTAGCCACCATGCTAGTGGTCCCAGTTTCGATTCCCAGGGGGGGGGTGTGAAATTATATATTAGTGAAGTTAAACTCTAATATTTATTTAATATCACCCTGGACTGGTCGCTGAAGCGCAGGAGTGATCGCCTTGCCTTCATGTAAGTAACGATCAAAATAACACTGCGACAAAATGATGCAGTGCCCTATGCACCATTGGGTGCAGATAATCGTTTGAATAATGATACATACATACATATAGTAGTCATATAAGAGAAAGTGACCAAGTGCATTTTTTTTTACAAAAACGTGATCATTGACTATTTGATATCTTACTAGCTTAATATTGCCCTGAAAAAAACAAAGGATTTTAAACTTGGAAGTATAATATATTGACTTGTTAAAAATAACTAACTGCATTGGTGTTTATTTTGTTGCCAAGCAAAAGTGACTTAAATGGCCCTCCTGAACATTTTACGTTTTGTCAGTTGGTCACTTTCTCCTGTACGACTAAGATATGTTATAAATTTAGTGTAAATAATAGTTTATATTAGTGCAATATAAGCTAACTAAATCAATTTAAATAAAAATTGAAACAGGTGGAGGTTTGAAGCGCACCATAATCCGTGCGATCCATCCTTCCCCACAATGGTTCGGACCGATTCTCATAGTTAGCTGTTCTGTGTCGAGTGCACAGATCGCGCAACGCCAACTAGCAACTCGATCTTGGCCCCAAATCAGTCATTATTTACGAAGTTAGGTTAAGGTAGTTTAGGTTAAAAAGTCGTACCAAAAAAAATATTTAAAAAAAACATAGAAAAGTTTCAATGAACTCTTTCAAAGGTATCCTATTCTTCTAAGAATTAGTAATGTGAAGGTACGATAAGTTAGATAAAGTCGAGCGAGTCCAAGTTGAGTAAAGGTAACTTAGGTTAAAAAGTCATACCAAAAAAAAGTAAAGAAACATAGAAAAGAGGCAAAGTTTTAATGAACTCTTTCAAAGGTATCCTCTCTTACAGTCTCTTTTAGACTTGGTACCTTCTTAGAATTAGTTATGTGAAGGTACGATAAGTAAGATAAAGTCAAGAGAGTCCAAGTTGAGTAAAGGTAGCTAAGTTTGAAAAGTCGTACCAAAAAAAAAAAAAAAAAGAAAAAAAAAAAAGTTGTTTTTTAATAAACTCTTTTGGAGGTATGGTGTCTTAAAGTCTCTTTAAGAGTTTAGAGGGTGCTCGTCAGTCATTATTTATCATGTCCATTGGTGTGATTTTGCACAATCATCACAGCATAGCATTGTGAGCGAACAAGATTGCTGTGTCGTTCATTATTCTTACTAACCTTTCCCGTACTGATTATTCGAAAATTCCACGCTGTCCGAATGGGGGTACCTAAACACCCCAGTTCATATTTGTATGGAAATCGTAGTACGCAGCTCGCAGCAAGTACCAACTCGCCGGCGACTGATTCGTAGGTTCAAAGCCCATCTCAACGCGCCGCCAGGCGGTGACTGAGTGCGGGTAGCAGATTGCTAGATCAAACGAAAACCGAGAAGTTTAGTTGTCTCGCTCTCTCGTTATGGTAGTACCACATTTTTTAGAGTGAAAAAAAAATGTGTCGCTAGCAGGCATACAAATTAATGTTCTGATATATAAGTACGTAGATTTCGCGGATTATGCTTTTTATGACAACAACATTTTAAAACATTTAATGTTTTATAATTATAAAAATTAAAAATTAAAAATTTTCTTTAATTTTATTTTTATGATTACAAGAAGTATTAAGTAAGTTGCTCTTATGATGGTAAAGTTATCGAATAAAAATTCGTATTTTTTTTCAGTATTTGTACATAATGCAAACTATGCCATGTTCTCTCCCATTCCGCGGCTTCACATGTTAGCCAATGCTTTTGAAAGTATAGATTTATTTAATATATTGTCATCCACCTTGAAGTCTGTACTTTATCAGCATTTCTTCTCCATTTTATAATGGATAAATTTAAACGTTGTGTTTCACTCTCTCTCGCTGCTCGCTGATAGTGTGTGAAGGAGACGTGTATTTACCAGTGCTTACTATTTGTTATTTTATTATTATTTTATGTTTAAGACTTTTTGTTTCTCTATTAGTTTATTGATTAATAATAATAATAAAACCCTTATCCGCACCCCAATGGTGCATAGGGCACTGTGTCATATAAACGCAGTGTTATCTTGATCGTTGATACATGAAGGAAAGGTGATCAGCCCTCCGCTTCAGGTACCAGTCCATGGTAATTTTGAATAAATATTACATTGAAAAAATCACTTTTATTTATTCTACCCCCCTTGGGAATCGAACCCGGGACCTCCAGAATGGTAGCCGAGCGTGCTGACCATTACACTACGGAGGCGGACAAGAGTTTATTCATTATTGTATTTTTATATTAGATACTGTATTTATGTATTATTTTAAAGGCATTAGCTGTTCAATTAATAAATAAATAAATATGGGGGATTTCAATCCCCCTGTTTGATCCGGCTAGGTTATTGAGTATTATCAGTAAGCAATTCATCAGTGCACAATTAATTAATACAGCGATATTGCGTTATAATTTGTCACAGCTGCTTAAAATTTCAATCAGATTGATTTGTGGTCCGCGTTGCGTAGATCATTGACAGCCTCCCACTGCATACCCCTGTGCGATGCTTTAGGCTCCATTCGGACCACACTTGCACTTGAGTTGGTAAAACTGCTTGTGGAGCACACATCGCTCACTCCTTTCAACAATGTCATATATCAAAAATCGACAATTTTCAGTTGTGCATGTTTTCGAAATTCCCATAAAATGTACTACATCCCAGCAAAAGCGGCATATTTTTAACTTAATATTTACCCGCTACAGGGTAGAAAGTGTTATTTTTGCATTTTGAAGAAAAGGTATTGTTTAATTATTTTTTTAAAATATACTTAATAATTTTCAAATGGAGAAAAAATATTCAGGTTTTACCTAAAAAGATCTGTTGCACAGTAAAAAGTTCAATAAGTGGCTTGATATTTATTTTTAATACATTGTATTATATTATTAAACTTTAAAAACGATCTCTTGAAAAATCTATATTTTCGCAGTTGTTTCGCCTAGCATTTTCAAACAAATGTCAAACATTCGTTTGAAAATGCCATAGCTAGGCGAAACAATTGTCGCATTTTTACTTTTTATGTGTTTCTGTTAATAAAATACAACTTAGTAGAAACAAAAAATCTGTGTTTGATTTTAAAATAAATACATATAAAAAAGCAAAATTACATTTAAACAATGCCAAAATAACGTTTTAAGAATGTCTAAATAACATTATGAGAGTGTGAAAATGTGGTTTTAATAATCACATACATGAGAAACGCCACAAAATATCATTTTCATTTTATTATATTAGCTTATAATTTGACCAGATAATTAGTTGAGTCCGCGAACTGCAGCGAGGTTCGGAGTTGTCCGTGCGACTCGAATTTGCTTTAGCTGGCGTGGAATTGAAAATCTCCTTCTACAGGGTCCGCCAAATAACTTTTTTTTTTTGAAAATGCTATAAAAAAAAAACTAAAAAACTTCGGCTGTGTGGCACGTAGCGCCGTCCTGTTGAAACCAAATGTTGCCAATATCCTCCTCTTCAATTTTTGTGAACAAAAATCCGTTCAACATGGCCCGATAACGATCGCCATTGACTGTAACGGCCACTCCTTGCTCATTTTCAAAGAAAAATGGCCCAATTATGCCTCTGGACCAAAATCCGCACCAAACAGTGACTCGTTTTGGGTGTACCGGCTTTTCAATGTATGCGTGCGGGTTTTCTGTGCCCCAAATACGACAATTTTGCTTGTTTACATACCCGCCAAGATCAAAATGAGCTTCATCCGAAAAGATGATTTTTTTGGCAAAATCGGCATCTTCTGTAAGTCGATCGCAGGCCCACTCAGCGAAGCGAAAACGCATTGGATGGTCAGTTGGCTTCAACTCCTGAACCAATTGGACTTTGTATGGCGTCATACCAAGGTCTTTATGCAAAATTCGTCTCAATGATGTCTCCGAAATGTTCAATTGTTGAGAACGACGGTGAATTGATGTTGATGGCGCTTCACGCACACTTTCTGCCACAACATCGATATTCTCGGGTGTACGCACTGTTTTTGGCTTTTCACGCTTTGGTTTATCGATGAGGATGCCAGTTTCTTTCACTTTTTTCACAAGATAACGAACATACGGAGCTGACGGTGCTTCTCTTCTTCCAAAAACCGTACGCAATTTTCGCACACATTCTGCAACATTACCATGATTTTCAAAGTAATGTCGCAATATTTCCCAGCGTTGTTCAAGCGTATACACAACCATATTCGCTCAGCGGAAGGATAAAACTAATTATCTGTCAAATCAGACATGAGCTAAGTGTTACCATTCACGAAATAAGCACTAGTTGAAAAAAAAAACTTTAGATGGCGGACCCTATATGTGATGAGATGGTCCAGACTTTAATGGCAATTGCCTCAAGTCTGCAATCAAATCTTCATTAAATATCAACAGGATTCCTGCGAATTTGGTGGTCTGATTTTTCACGGGCGTTCGCGGCTCGCTGCTCATCTGAATTGTACATCAGTCTGGGCTTTTTCTTCTTATTTTTTCTATACGAGAGTCTTTGACACCCAGGGGCGTGCATACCGTGTAGGCAGATAAACAGTGCCTGTCCTAACTTAAAAAAAAGGTCGTCAGCCCCGTAAATACCCAGACTTCCATATTCTTCTTCACCTTTGATGAGATGTCAAAAAATAATATGAAAAATAACTTCTATAATTGGTGATAATCCAGATTCGTGAACAAGTATTTGGACACACTCAAAATGTTGTATATAAAAAGGCAATCAGTACCTGCCACCCTACCTTACTTACCTTACACCTACCTTTACTGCCTACCCTAGTAAGAAGCACTAAAACAACGTAGTGTGTACGACAAAATAACGTTTTCAAAAAGCAAAATTACATTTAAACAATGCCAACATAACGTTTTGTGTATGACAAAATAACGTTTTAAAAAAAAGCACAATTACATTTAAACAATGCCAAAATAACGTTTTCTGTATGACAAAATAACGTTTAAAAAAAGCACAATTATATTTAAACAATGCCAAAATAACGTTTTGTGTATGACAAAATAACGTTTAAAAAAAGCACAATTACATTTAAACAATTCCAAAATAACGTTTTGTGTATGACAAAATAACGTTTAAAAAAAGCGCAATTACGTATAAACAATGCCAAAATAACGTTTTGTGTATGACAAAATAACGTTTAAAAAAAGCACAATTACATTTAAACAATTCCAAAATAACGTTTTGTGTATGACAAAATAACGTTTAAAAAAAGCACAATTACATTTAAACAATTCCAAAATAACGTTTTGTGTATGACAAAATAACGTTTTAAAAAAGCACAATTACATTTAAACAATTCCAAAATAACGTTTTGTGTATGACAAAATAACGTTTAAAAAAAGCACAATTACATTTAAACAATTCCAAAATAACGTTTTGTGTATGACAAAATAACGTTTAAAAAAAGCGCAATTACGTATAAACAATGCCAAAATAACGTTTTGTGTATGACAAAATAACGTTTAAAAAAAGCACAATTACATTTAAACAATGCCCAAATAACGTTTTGTGTATGACAAAAAAACGTTTAAAAAAATCAAAATTACATATAAACAATGCCAAAATAACGTTTTGTGTATGACAAAATAACGTTTGAGAAAATCAAAATTACATACTTATAAACAGTGCCAAAATAACGTTTGTGTTCATACAGTGACGTATGTGTTTTGTCATCAAAATAATGTTTTAAAAAAGCAAAACTACATTTAAATAATGCCAAAATAACGTTTTCAGAATGTCAAAATAACATTATGAGAATGTGAAAATAATTTTTCATAATCACACACATGAGAAACGCCAGAAAATATCCTTTTCGTTTGAATTTTTTAGCTTGTAATTTAACCAGATAATTAGTTTAGTCCGCGAACTGCAGCAAGATTGTCCCACCTGTTCCCAACACAGATTCAATTAAAATCACATTTAATTAGTTAGTAAGCAAGGTAAATAATAAATGCAATGCTATCTACAAAAAAACCCTAGTAAGTAGTACCAGCTTACCTTACTACCTACCTCTACTGCCTACCACAGTATGTGGTACCTAGCTTAGAGGTCCTCGCCAAAACGTTACATTTCCGTTATAAATGATTTTAAGTAATCAGGAATTCTAGCTGTTTTCTAGGGATGGAAAGATTGATAAAGACATAGAAAGGAGAGTGAATGCTGGGAACAGAGTGAATGGTGCACTAAAATCAGTTTTAGCAAATAAAAATCTATCAGCGGAAGCTAAACTGGCAGTACACAATGGAGTTCTGGTTCCAAACCTTATGTATGGAAGCGAAGCATGGAGTTGGCAAAAAAAGGATGAAAGCAGACTGAATGCAGTCGAAATGTGAGCCCTCAGACGAATGTGTGGCAAAACGATGTTTGATAGATGTTCGAATGATGAAATAAGGAAAAAATGTAAGGCTGAGATAAGCATTATCGATAAAATTAAGAAAGGTGTGTTGAGATGGTTTGGACATGTGGAGCGTATGAGTGAAGAAAGAACGGTTAAACAAATTTATGGAGCGAATGTAGTTGGAAAAAGAAGCAGAGGACGACCGAGGAAAACTTGGCACAATCAGGTATGTCAAATACTTGAAAGCGGCCGGGTCAGGAGTCGTAATAATCGTCGGGTATGTATGAGGAGAGGCAAAGAATGTTTGCAAAGACAGAGTGGTGTGGCGTTCGATTCTCTCTGCCTACCCCTGCGGGGAAGCGGCGTGATGGTTAGTTAGTTAGTTTTGGAATTCTAGCTTGTAAAATTTGTACAATTCTATGGTTTCATACTGGTTTAATACAGGATTGGTCACGTTTTGTCGCAACTTTAATTAGGATTTCGATAGGATACAGTAAACGGAACAGATTTGCATTTGAAGGATTTTTGTGTGCAATATTGGAAATGTAACTTTATGGTGAGGACCTCCACATATGAGGTTTATCCCTTTGATTGTTTATGTATCTATCTACCCATAAAAATATAAGTTTTAAAATAAAAACTATAAAGGGATCAAGAAAAACAAACAATTTCAAAATCGTGAAATATTAAAAGGATATTTTCCTGAATTTAGATAGAGAATTTATAATGGAAGTTAGTTGCGAAAAAAAATACATTTTTTTTTCTCTAACTAACTAACTAACTAACCATCACGCCGCTTCCCCGCAGGGGTAGGCAGAGAGAATAGAGTGCCACACCACTCTGTCCTTGCAAACATTCTTCGCCTCTTCCACGTTCATGCATCTCCTCATACATACCCGCCGATTGTTACGACTCCTAACCTGACCACTTCAAGTATTTGGCATACCCGTGCCATGTTTTTCTCGGTTATTTTATTCTCAATGTGTCGTATACAATTTCAATGTGAAGCGGGTAACCCTTGGTTTGTAAATTTTTAATAGTCAACTTCGTATTTATTCTGCTTTTACATGTACATATTATTTAATATTATGGTGTTAGAATAAATTTATTCAATATTACCCTGGACTGGTACCTGAAGCGGAGGGCTGATCACCTTTCCTTCATGTGTAAACGATCAAGATAACACTGCGTTTATATGACGCAGTGCCCTATGCACCATTGGGGTGCGGATAAGGGTTTGAAGAAGAAGAATGTTTATGTATGTATGTATGTTGTGTGTTAAATTACTGCCGGTACGTGGAATATTGTGGATGAGTATCATCGCTGAACAACAAACTAGACAAAAATATTAAAATCTTCTAGTACACAACCATGATACACGATTTACACACAACGAAGGTTTGATAGTCCCAAGAATTAACAGTAAATATGGGAGCCCAACACTGCAATATATCGTTCCGAACATTTTTAATTTTTTGCCGACGGAGGTTAGAGGTCAAAATAAAATATGGAACAAAGGCAAAATAAAGGAATGGGTGAATGATCAAGAGTTAATTTTATGAAAATTGTGAAATGTTTGTATTCTTAATTTTTTTCTCTTTTTTGTGTGTATATTAGGTTAAAATCGTTAAAAATAAAAAAAATGTATTGAAAAAGAACTCCACCGACAAGACACAAAAGGTGGCTTGGTGGGTCTCTGCAAAAAAAACGAAAAATGTTCTAAATATGTATAAACTGTGATTTAAATAAATGTATTAAAATAAAAAATAAAAAAAATAAAAGAAAAATGTGTTAGGTAAATTGTATGCGTATACAAATGCATATTTTGATGTTCAGTATTTAATATTTTTTACTATGGGTTGTTCCAGATTAAACTCGAGGCAGTACTGGGGCTAACTGTGACCAGCAATGCAGCCCTCGCGTCGGACCCCAATTCGGACATTGTCGCGTATCCTGCAGGGTGAGTTGGAATTTTATCTCTTTAAATTATCGTTGCAGTCATATCCGGATGTCTCGGAAACTCGGCGCGGAGGAACAAACACATCAGAATAGAAAGTAAAATGAAAATATACAAAACATGTCGCTCACTCCTTTCAAGAACGTCATAAATCAAAAATCGACAATTTTCAGTTGTGCATGTTTTCGGAAAGCCCAGAAATTTACTATACCCCAGCAAAAGCGGCATATTTTGAACTTAATATTTACCCGCTACAGGGCAGAAAAAATTGTTTTTGCATTTTGAAGAAAATGTATTGTTTAATTATTTTTATAAATAAATTAAATATTTTTCAAATGGAGAAAAAACCTTCAGGTTTTACCTAAAAAGATCTGTTGCACAGTAAAAAGTTCAATAAGTGGCTTGATATTAATTTTGAATACATTGTGTTATATTTTTAAACTTTAAAATCGTTCTCCTGAAAAATCAAGTATTTTGATTTATGACGTTCTTGAAAGGAGTGAGCGATGTGTTCGACCAATAGCCACTTATGGGATTGAGGCAAGAGCAGATGCGTAAGACGGAGGATATCGTGAGGTGGGGACGACAACGAAGGCGATACTGAAAGTAACATATAAACAGAATGTCAGAAGACACACTTCCACGTATCGCCCTCCAAGGCAACCCTGAAGGACGCAGACCCCCAGGCAGACCTCCGAAAAGATGGATAGAGACAGCTGGGAGTCGACATCCCAAGAGCGACATGCGAAGGCGCCAACAGATCCCTAGGATCTACAAAAAGAAGAAGTAGAAATTATCGTTGCAATATCGTATATTGACGTATATCTTAAAATATCTTTATTATAAATGTAAATAAAATATAATCAATTTAATTTTCTGACTGTCGGTAAGTCAGATCTCGCAATGCCGTCACTGGATGTCGCGAGAGGTAACCGGCGATGACGTCATTCTACCAACCACCCTGTCGGATCGTAAATCATCATAGTCTCAGGAAACCATGACTTGTGCATACAGGGGTCGATCCAAGGGTGCAGCTTTAGGGAGTGTCCGACATTGTACTCGCCACAATGGGAAACACGCGATGGGTTGGAAGAAAAAAAAACGAAATAGGCGTAGATCTCTTGAATCCACACACTTACCTATTTATTTTTATCGGTTTGTTTGCCCAATGTGCGGGTATGAAACCCTGAGTGCCTTCGCTGTCCGCCGCTGATATTCTATATTACTCTCTTACTTACGTACCTAAGAGAGGTGTGTTTTACAAGTTACGTATAAGGGGAAACAGAGTGATGGTTAGTTACTCAGTTATATATATAGATATATGCATATATATATACATATATATATATATATATATATATATATATATATATATATATATATATATATATATATATATATATATATATATATATATATATATATAAAAATTAAACAACTTTGTTTTAACCACTTTGATATTATTAGTACACTTCAACTTTACACGGTTTCGACAAGAACCTTGTCATCATCAGGGTTTATTACTCAAAACTACACAAAAAGTGCATGTTTAACCTCGGCTCGTGACGCATGTCTGTGCTGAACCCTTCAGTGCATGTTGGTCTTCGGGTCGACCAAAAATCGCATGTGTTAGACATTTTGTGTAGTTTTGAGTGTGTAAATGGTTCTATGGTGGTGAAGGGTGGTATTGTTTTTATGCTGTGGTAGTGATTGTCCCGACGAAGAGACGGATACGTCATAAAAATATCTGTGAGTGGTTATGTACTATTATTATCATTTTTGTATAAAATAACAGTTTTTCATTTAACGGCAAGTCATCGGTTCATTAACCTTTTGTTGGTGGATCGGACACATTTTCTGAGCGGTTCCGGGCACACCCGTTTAGCCGCCGATATTTCACCTGCATAGGTGCAGCGATCGGGGCAGGAGGGTTGGGAAATATTGTTGATTTATTTAAACTTCATGTACAGAAGAGAAATAAGTACATTGGCGGGCTTATAGCTAAAAAGCAATATCTTCCAACAAACCAAAAACAGACTAGTGATATTGATCAAAACGTTTGATACCATATATATAGCTACCTCCTTTCAAGAACGTAAATCAAAATACTTGATTATTCAGGAGAACGTTTTGGAAGTTAAAAAATAGAACACGATGTATTAAAAATAAATATCAAGCCACTTTTTGAACTTTTTACTGTGCAACAGATCTTTTTAGGTAAAACCTGAAGGTTTTTTACTCATTTGAAAAATATTTAGTGTATTTAAAAAAAATAATTAAACAACACCTTTTTCGATTTTATATGACGTTCTTGAAAGGAGTGAGCGATATAGGTGTTTGCAATCAGAGGGTAGATAGTACTTGAACATTAAAAAAAAAACATAAATTTTAAATTGATGATAATAAGGAAGGCAAAGGAATTGTTATTTGTTATTATGTGTATAATAAAATACATTTTCAAAAATAAATTAATGAAATAATTCAACTGTCGACGGGAGTGCCATCTTTAAAAATAACAATTTCCATATTAAGTATGATAGAGACATTTTGATATTAATTCACCACATAATAAAATACTAAGGTAGATTTATAATTTATGTATCGTTTCATACATATGAATGAACGTGTGTAAGACTGGAACGTACTGCAATTATGACAAAGATATGTTATATGTGTCGCCTACTTTCAAAATCCGCCAGATCCATGTAAGTCGATTTTACAAAAAATGCAAAATTCTCCGGCTAACATTTATGTTTCAAAGATTTGTCTATATTTAGATAAAATATTATGAAGTAAAGAATTTTCCCATTTTTTTTCAGTATTTAAAAAAAAACACGAGACACGAACCGATAATGACGTCATCTTAATTTTCGACCTATCCCCGCTCTTTGATTGGCCGACATAGGTCAGAAGGCAAGTTCCATGAATATAGCGGAATTTGAAATACAACGCTGTTTTTAAGTATTTTTTATAAGGATTTTCAACTATATAAATATTTTTTTAAACAAACAACACATAATTAGTTTTATAAAACCCGCAATTGGGATTCCGATATAGTATTTTTAAATCTTTTAAAATTAGATCTGGCGGGTTTTGAAAGCAGGCGACACATACAAAATGTCATATTCAATTCCACCCCTTATCCGCACCACAGTGGTGCATAGGGCACTGCATCCTAGCGACGCAGTGTTATCTTAATCTATAATTCAGATCAGTGATCAGTCGTGCGCTTCTTGTACGAGTCCAGGGTGATTTTGAATAAATATGAGAGCGAAAATCACCCAAGGGTTTTCAAGTATATAAATATTTTAAATAATTAAATCCACAATTGGCATTCCGATAGAGTATTTATTTTTAAATCTTATAAAATTGGATCTGGTGGATTTTGAAAGTAGGCGCCACATATCTACATATGAAAAATTTCACGCTGCTTAAATTCGCTCAGTATAAATTATTCAATCTGTTCTCAATCTTCCCGATGCATTTTTAATACAATTAAGTGATTAGCTGTAAAAAATCTTACATGTCGACGGGTGTGTATGAGGAGATGCATGAATGTGTAAGAGGCGTAGAATGTTTGCAAAATCGGATTGTTGTGGAGTTCTATTCTTCGCAGTTATCGCGGAGATAATCCAGATTTGTGAACAAGTATTTGGACACACTCAAAATGTTGTAAATAAACGAACTGGTCAAATTATAAGCTAAAATAATAACTTTTCTGGCGTTTCTCGTGTGTGTGATTATAATCCAGGATTCGGACCTCACATACTAATATAAGACTTTCTGCTCAATAAAAAGCTTCTTTCATCACACCAATAGATGTCTGTAGTGAAGTTCTAGTGATTCAATAACAATGTTTCTAAATTGGTTTATATACATAGAACTTCCAAGAATTTGATTTGTGTGGTTGTCAATAATGGATGGAATTGGTGAATGTTACACGTGTGTAAAGTGATCACTTAAACAAGCCTATGACGGTCGTCAGCCCCGTAAATGCAGACTTCTATATTCTTCTTCATCTTTGATGAAATGTCAAAAAATAATATGAAATGTTTTTTTTCCTAAATGTTTCCATTATTCAATTACTCTTTTGCGTAATATTGTTTCTATGACCGAGTGTGGTATATGCTTGGTGTGTTTCTGCGCTTTTGATCTTGTGGTTCTATGAATGTTTTCTTCTTGTGCGATATTGGTGATGTGTGTATCATTTAGCTGGGAGGTGTTTTTTTATGATTTATTAAGTTGAGTAATTTTAAAATACAAATAAGGTGATCAATTCTGATTCTAGAACGTAAGTGAGGTGACCAGTTCAGATAGGAATATCGCGGTATCAAAAAGACGTGCTCGACATGCAAACATATTATTATGTTAATACGCTTAAAATTTCTACAGCTTTGAAGGTCATATTGTCATATCATTACAAAAATGGGTTTCAAGACGCTAATAAACTCGACCTATAACGTTTTGGCGCTACTGTTTCGGATTCGGGGTCGTTTTAGCGCGGGCTCGTTTTGGCGCTGGGTCGTTTCGGCGCGATCGCGTTTTGGCGCTGGGTCGTTTCAGCGCGAGTGCGTTTTGGCCCTGGGTCGTTTCGGCGCGAGCGCGTTTTGACGCTGGGTCGTTTCGGCGCAAGGGCGCTTTGGCGCCGGATCCTAATGAATCAATAGATCTTTGATCTATTTATGAAACGTGTCGTATACCTACAATTCTTTTTACTTTCATTTCAAACCCTTATCCGCACCCAATGATGCATAGGGCACTGCATCATATAAACGCGGTGTTATCTTGATCGTTAACACATGAAGGAAAGGTGATCAGCCCTCCGCTTCAGGTACCAGTCTAGGGTAATATTGAATAAATATTAGAGTGAAAAAATCACTTATATTTATTTAACCCCCCCCTGGGAATCGAATCCGGGACCTCCAGAACGGTAGTCGAGTGTGCTGACCATTACACTACGGAGGCGGACGAATTGTTTTTACTACTCATACAATATTGTTTATGCAAAATTAAGATGTAGGTTTTGTTGAAATCACTTAATCGACCGTGCACATTATAATTATTCCTTTTCATCGCGGCCTTGGCCTATTTTGAAAGACAAGGCGTCCTTATGCTGCTATCGTCTTGGCGTGGGCCATCTCTCCGACCTAGACCGTAGAGCCGATGGCCGTATGTGCGTAGACGCGCGAGCAGGAAGTGCATTGTTACATCGTGATTAATTAAAAGGCATTTCAATTATCTGCTGAGGAAAATTTGCAATACCTGTTTAGATTGATAACATTGCTTAAGAATGAGCTTGTGGTGAAGCCTCACTTGGCTCCGAACGTTGACGTATGTATATTTTACTTAGGCTAGAAGTAAGGTTATTTTTTGACATCTCATCAAAGATGAAGAAGAATGTGGAAGTCTGGGCATTTACGGGGCTGACGACCGTCATAGGCTGGTTTAAATTATCACTTTACACACGTGTAACATTCTCCAATTCTACCCATTATTGGCAACCACACTTCTCAAATTCTTGGAAGTTCTATATATATATGAACCAATTTTGAAACATTATTCTTGAATCACTAGAACTTCACAAGAGACATCTATTGGTGAGATGAAAAAGAAGCTTTTTATTGAGCAGAAACTTTTATTAGTATGTAAGGTCCAAATACTGGATTATAATTTCACACATGAGAACCAGTTAATTTATTTACAACATTTTGATATTCTATAGACTTCCATATTCTTTTTCATCTTTGATGAGATGTCAAAAAATAGTATGAAAATAACTCCTGTAATTGATAATCCAGATTTTGTGAACAAGTATTTGGACGCCCTCAAAATCTTATAATTGTGTATTGTTTGTTTGCAGATGCACGGTGGTGCTGTACAACACGCGCAAGAACCGGCAGAGCCACATCCTCAATGCGTCGCGCAAGACCATCACGTGCGTGGCCTTCTCGGGCTGCGGGCGCTACCTGGCCACGGGCGAGTGCGGGCACGCGCCCTGCGTGCGCATCTGGGACCTGCACGAGGCCGGCGCGCAGCTGGCCGAGTTCCCCTCGCACAAGTACGGCGTCAACTGCGTGGTGAGTGCTCCCAGTGCCTCTCTGCAGTCTGCGTGATGGTGCACACCCTACCCCTCCAGCCGTCCAGCTAGTACCTAGTGCCTCTCTACAGTCTGTGTGATACACACCCTACCCCTCCAGCCGCTAGTTCCTAGTGCCTCTCTACAGCCTGTGTGATACACACCCTACCCCTCCAGCCGTTAGTTCCTAGTGCCTCTCTACAGTCTGTGTGATACACACCCTACCCCTCCAGCCGCTAGTTCCTAGTGCCTCTCTACAGTCTGCGTGATACCCACCCTACCCCTCCAGCCTATTGCTCCAAATATTGCTTTTATTGAGCATTATTGCAGTACTTATCCAATATACACATTAAAATGAAATAATTCTTAATAACAACTTTTTTACAATTTTTGTACCTCCAACGGCAACAAATAAAAAATGCTAGGAACATTGAAGTGTTCTTCTCCCATATTTGCTGCTAAGTCTTGTATTAGTGTCATATTTTAGCATTGTTTGACCTATAGATTCTGTTTGCAGTACTTCTCCAATACACACGCATAAATATGAAATAATTAAAAATAACAATTTTCTTACCTCCGTTGTCAACAAATAAAAATGCTAGGAACTATGTATTGAACTGTTCTTCTCCCATATTTGCTGCTAAGTCTTTTATTAGTGTCCTGAAGGATTTTGGCATTGTTTGACCTGTAGTTTTTGTTGGCAGTCCTTCTCGGTGAGCTCCAAGTACCTGGTGTCGGTGGGTTCGCAGCACGACATGATCGTGAACGTGTGGGAGTGGCGCGCCGGCCTGAAGCTCGCCTCCAACAAGGTGTCCTCCAAGGTCAAGGCGGTCAGCTTCGCGGAGAGCGGGGGCTACTTCGTCACCGTCGGCAACCGCCACGTCAAGTTCTGGTACCTCGAGTACTCCCGCGGAGCTAAGGTTGGTACATCCCCAATTCAATTGAAACAAATCTCTTGCTTTTTTTTCGGTCTGTTGCATATCGCTTACTCCTCTCAACAATTTAATATTTCAAAAATCGTCAATTTGTAGTTATGCATGTTTTCGGAATGCCCAGAAATTATTATTTTAAAATATGAGTACAATGTAAAAAGATCTGCACTGACACTAAGCAAGGTGGCTGCATTTGCTGCACTTGCCCAAACCATCTCAAAACACATATCGCTCACTCCTTTCAACAACGTCAAATATCAAAAAACTTGATTTTTAAGGAGATCGTTTTTAATGTTTAAAAATATAATGAAATGTATTAAAAATAAATATCAAGCCACTTATTGAACTTTTTACTGTGCCTGGAGGTTTTTTCTCCATTTAAAAAATATTTAGTATATGTAAAAAAAATAATTAAACAATACATTTTCTTCGAAATGCAAAATTTTTCTATCCTGTAGCGGGTAAATGTTAAATTGTTAGGTAATATATCCAAAATAAAACAAGGTTTGTTGGATTGAATTCTACTTTTATTTATGTATGTTAATACGTAACACGTTTCTTAGGACATTATCAAACACTCTATGTGTACCTCGAGTACTCCCGCGGAGCCAAGGTCAGTACATCCCCAATTTGACTGAAATAAATCTAATCTATTTATTGTAACTGCAGACAGTTGGTAGAATTCTATATTGAATTGTTGGGTAATATATCCAAAATAAAACAAGGTTTGTTGGATTGAATTCTACTTTTATTTATGTATGTTAATACGTAACACGTTTCTTAGGACATTATCAAACACTCTATGTGTACCTCGAGTACTCCCGCAGAGCCAAGGTCAGTACATCCCCAATTTGACTGAAATAAATCAAATCTATTTATTGTAACTGCAGACAGTTGGTAGAATTCTATATTGAATTGTTGGGTAATATATCCAAAATAAAACAAGGTTTGTTGGATTGAATTCTACTTTTATTTATGTATGTTAATACGTAACACGTTTCTTAGGACATTATCAAACACTCTATGTGTACCTCGAGTACTCCCGCAGAGCCAAGGTCAGTACATCCCCAATTTGACTGAAATAAATCAAATCTATTTATTGTAACTGCAGACAGTTGGTAGAATTCTATATTGAATTGTTGGGTAATATATCCAAAATAAAACAAGGTTTGTTGGATTGAATTCTACTTTTATTTATGTATGTTAATACGTAACACGTTTCTTAGGACATTATCAAACACTCTATGTGTACCTCGAGTACTCCCGCAGAGCCAAGGTCAGTACATCCCCAATTTGACTGAAATAAATCTAATCTATTTATTGTAACTGCAGACAGTTGGTAGAATTCTATATTGAATTGTTGGGTAATATATCCAAAATAAAACAAGGTTTGTTGGATTGAATTCTACATTTATTTATGTATATCGTAGTCATACAGGAGAAAGTGACCAAGTGCATTGTTTTACAAAAACGCGATCATTGACTATTTGATATCTTACTAGCTTAATATTGCCCTGAAAAAACCCCAAAGGATTTTAAACTTGTAAGTATAATATATTGACTTGTTAAAAATGACTAACTGCATTGGTGTTTATTTTGTTGCCAAGCAAAAGTGACTTAAATGGCCCTCCCGAACATTTTACGTTTTGTCAGTTGGTCACTTTCTCCTGTACGACTATGATATCCAAAATAAAACAAGGTTTGTTGTCAGGACATTAGGACTTAGGACATTATCAAACACATAGAGTGTTTGATAATGTCCTAAGAAGATAAAACGCGTCACGTATCAACATATACATAAATAAATGTAGAATTCAATCCAACTAACCTTGTTTTATTTTGGATATATTACCCAACAAGAAATCTAATGCTTCTTCTTCATGAGTCCTCTGGCGTTCACTGCTGGATATAGGGCTCTTCCATTTCCTTCCATTTTTTTCGGTCTGTTGCATATCGCTCATTCCTTTCGACAACGTCACATATCAAAATACTTGATTTTTCAGGAGATCGTTTTTAAAATCTGAAAATATAATAAAATGTATAAAAAATATATATCAAGCCACTTATTGAACTTTTTTCTGTGCAACAGATCTTTTTAGGTAAAACCTGAATGTTTTTTTTCCGTTTGAAAAATATTTAGTATATTTAAAAAAATAATTAAAATAAAAATTTTCTGCCCTGTAGCTGTTAAATATTAAGTCACAAATATGCCGCTTTTGCTGGGATAAAATACATTTTCAGGGCATTCCGAAAACATGCGCAAGTGAAAATCGATGATTTTTGATACATGACGTTCTTGAAAGGAGTGAGTGATATACGTGCCTTTATGGCTAGCATAGGATGTGGTACATCAGGCACGGTTGCTCCATCAGCAGATTGGCAGGTAACACACTCGTAATGAAGAATCCAGTATGCAAATCAGAACCGGTGTTACTGCGGTCAAAGGACAACTTGTAAACTCACTGCCAGATCATCACGTAGGCTGTCCATTTAATAGCTACTAAAAAAAAAAAACTGACTAACTAACCATCACCGTTTATTATCATAGTTATTGAACATTGTGTACCATTTATTATTATGGTTATTGAAAATTGTGTACCATTTATTATTACAGATATTGGAAATTGTGTACCATTTATTATTACAGATATTGGAAATTGTGTACCATTTATTATTATGGTTATTGAAAATTGTGTACCATTTATTATTACAGATATTGGAAATTGTGTACCATTTATTATTACAGATATTGGAAATTGTGTACCATTTATTATTACAGATATTGGAAATTGTGTACCATTTATTATTACAGATATTGGAAATTGTGTACCATTTATTATTACAGATATTGGAAATTGTGTACCATTTATTATTACAGATATTGGAAATTGTGTACCATTTATTATTACAGATATTGGAAATTGTGTACCATTTATTATTACAGATATTGGAAATTGTGTACTATTTATTATTACAGTTATTGAACACAATCTAACTAACTAACTAACTAACCATCACGCCGCTTCACCGCAGGGGTAGGCAGAGAGAATAGAGCGCCACACCACTCGGTCCTTGCAAACATTCTTCGCCTCTTCCGCGTTCATGCATCTCCTCATACATACCCGCCTATTGTTTCGACTCCTAACCTGACCACTTTCAAGTATTTGGCATACTTGATCGTGTCTGAAGTTTTTCCCGGCCTTCCTCTGCCTCTTTTTGCAATTACATTCGCCTCATAAATTAGTTTTACCGTTCTTTCTTCACTCATTTGTTCTACATGGCCAAACCATCTCAACGCACCTTTTTTTAATTTTATCGATATAGCTTGTCTCAGCTTATGCCATTTACTAACTCAATAGTAATATTCTAAATAATTATAAATTACTAATCAAATTTCAAAACTATTACCCTCTGACAGTGGCGTGCACAGAGGATTAATAAGGTAGTAGGCAGTAGAAGTATTTGTTTATTTATTGAACGGCTCATGCCTTTAACATAATACACATCGCTCACTCCTTGCAAGAATGTCATAAATAAAAAATCGTCAATTTTCAGTTGTGCATGTTTTCAGAATGTTCTGAAAATGTCCTATATCCCAGCAAAAGTGGCATATTTTTAGCTTAATATTTACCCGCTACAGGGCAGAAAGTGTTGTTTTTGCATTTTGAAGAAAAGGTATTGTTTAATTAAATTTTTAAAAATACTTAATATTTTTTAAATGGAGAACAAACCTTCAGGTTTCACCTAAGAAGATCTGTTGCACGGTAAAAAGTTCAATAAGTGGCTTGATATTTAATTTGAATACATTTTATTATATTTTTAAACTTTAAAAATGATCTTCCTAAAAATCAAGTTTTTTGAAATAAGACATTGTTGAAAGGAGTGAGTGATATACTCACACACTCTCGCCCTCTCTTAATTTTTTTCTCTCTTAATATACAAAACAAATTATAATTATATATATATAAAAATTATAATTTATATTTATTATAATTATTTTGTCCGCCTCCGTAGTATAATGGTCAGCACGCTCGGCTACCGTTCTGGAGGTCCCGGGTTCGATTCCCAGGGGGGGGGGTCAAATAAATATAATTTTTTTTTTCACTGTAATATTTATTCAATATTACCCTGGACTGGTACCTGAAGCGGAGGGCTGATCACCTTTTCTTCATGTGTAAACGATCAAGATAACACTGCGTTTATATTAAGCAGTGCCCTATGCACCATTGGGGTGCGGATAAGGGTTTTATTATTATTATTATATACAAAAGTTTTCACAACTTATACATAAGTATGTGGAATTATTCAATTGGCTTTTATCATTATCAATCTCACTATTTTTTTTTATATTTTCATGTACAGGATGTATAATTCCCAAATAAACAAATGTGATAAAAAAAGATAGCGGGAAAAATATATGCAAAATACGTCATTGGGTGCTTTAAATACCTTTTCTCCGAGCCAGGTAGATATGAGCTGTGTTTAAAATTAAAATTTTATGATGCTTAAGATTTGATCTCCATAGAGAACTGGTTTGCTGAGAGCGTCATTCGTGTCGTAAATATATTTTTACTACCGTCCATTTATTACGATTGTGTAATGTTGTACACACAGTCGGATGACACTCTCTTGGTTATAATCAGCCTATTTCGCAATGTATAATTTTTTACACAACACTTGAAATGCAGTCTCTCGGACGAATGTGTGGAAAATCATTGTAAGAGAAAATTAAAAACGAAGATAAAAACTAACTAACTAACCATCACGCCGCTTCTCCGCAGGGGTAGGCAGAGAAAATAGAGCGCCACACCACTCTGTCCTTGCAAACATTCTTCGCCTCTTCCACGTTCATGCATCTCCTCATACATACCCGCCGATTGTTACGACTCCTAACCTGACCACTTTCAAGTATTTGGCATACCTGATCGTGCCATGTTTTTCTCGGTCTTCCTCTGCTTTTTTTCCCGCTAACATTCGCCTCATAAAAACGAAGATATGAGGAAAGAATGTAAGGCTGAACAAGGGATAGTTGAAAAAATTAAGAACAGTTCTTTAGGGTGGTATGGACATGTGAAGTGAATGGATAATGAGAGAAAGACTATGAAAATAGAACTTAGAAAAATGTGTGGCAAATTTGAGCTGGAGAACAAAATGAGGATGGCCAAAAAAGACTTGAGAAATGGCATTCTATTCTCTCTGCCTACCCCAGCAGAATTTCCGAAGTTCCACAGTTTTGAGACTATAATTTCTTGGCGCCATAGCAGCGGCACTTAATAATTAATTTGTATGGGTAATATAGCGCCATTTTTGTAAAATACTACCTCAAAGGCGCTTCACTGTGAATGAATTGGGGAAAATACGATGATGAAAATGATTTATCAAACAAATGTTTTTCTATATTATTTTTTGACATCTCATCAAAGATGAAGAAGAATATGGAAGTCTGGGCATTTACTGGCTGGTTTATAGACTGGTTTAAGTGATCACTTTACACACGTGTAACATTCCCCGATTCTACCCATTATTGGCAACCACACTACTCAAATTCTTGGAAGTTATATATAGTATATATGAACCAATTTAGAAACCTTGTTCTCGAATCACTAGAACTTCACTAATGACATCTTTTGGTGAGATGTAAAGAAGCTTTTTATTAAGTAGAAACTTGTATATTAGTATGTGAGGTCCGAATCCTGGATTATAATCACACACATGAGAAACGACAGGAAATACCATTTTCATTTTTATTATTTAAGCTTATAATATGACCAGATAATTTATTAACAATATATTGGACACACTCAAAATATTGTGAAATGTGTTTTTAGTTTTTTTTATAAAATTTGTTACAATTTCACCTGTTGTTGAGAACACCTGTAGTTCTCAAACTTGTCAGGTTTGTAAAGGCCAAAATGTTGGAAAGTGTATGCCAAAATTAGACTAAGCGGATGGATCATTTGAGGCGCAGCTGCGGTCAACATTTGAATGAAATAATTTTCAAACATTAAATTATATGGACCCGTACTATTGATTCAAATAAAGATTTCTTGCATTTTTCTGAATTTAATGTGTTTTTAAAAAAGAAAAAAACCCTTTATTTATAGCCTTAAAAGTGATTCTTCTTCATTCTTCTCATCCTTTTGAATCGAGTTTTTACTAAGACCCTTGCGTTTGCAGTACAAGGAGCCGGTGCCGCTGATGGGCCGGTCGGCCATCCTGGGCGAGCAGAGGAACAACGACTTCTGCGACGTGGCGTGCGGTCGGGGCGCATGCGCGGACTCCACGTACGCCATCACGCGCAGCGGCCTGCTCTGCGAGTTCAACAACCGGAGGCTTCTGGACAAGTGGGTCGAGCTACGGGTAAGATCGGACGCTTCGTACTTACAAGAGATCCTATTTTTTATTCATATCAAGTTACTTCACCTTTCCGGGAGTATTGACGTAAATGAACGCCGGTACAAAGTCCAGGGTAATATTGAATAAATATTAGAGTGAAAAAATAGATTTAAAAACTTAGATTTATTTGACCACCCCCTGGGAATCAAACTCGGGTCCTCCAGTATGGTAGCCGAGCATGCTGACCATTACACTACGGAGGCGGACAAAAGTATGAAGCAATTAAACTAAACCATACACTAATTATGAATCATGATCACATTTGAAGATGTTTCATATGTAACCTTATGTGATCTTTCCCTAGACGCCCTCGGCCAACTGCATGTCCCTCGGCACCAACTACATCTTCGTGGGCTGCGCCGATGGCATCGTGCGCTGCTTCAGCCCCGCCACCCTGCAGTTTGTGACCACCCTGCCCCGGACACACTATCTCGGCGTGGACGTCAGCCAGGGCCTCAACATCAGGTAACCTAACCTAACCTAACTTAACCTAACCTTTTTTCCTCTCGGCCCCCTCTTTTGTGCGCATTGTCGACCTCGCGAATTTTACCTATTCCTAATTTTTTTCAAAGTTTCTCCCATGAAGATGGTTCCCTCCATGCTCCAGAACGCGTCCTCCTAGTCCAGCTGGGAGAAGTTGGCAAGGTCGACAACCTAACCTCACCTAATCTAACCTCACCGTACCTACCCTACATAACCTAATATAAAAATTACAAACATTTTCTTCCCGACCATACAAACTTATCTGCCTCCGTGGTGTTTAGCTACCGTGCTGGAAGTCTCAGGTTCGATTCCCAGAGAGGGGTGAAAATAGATATAACCTCCAACACGGTAGCCGAGTGTGCTGACCATCACACTACTGAAGTGGACAAATTTATTTATTGAATTGTTGGGTAATATGTCCAAAATAAACAAGGTTTATTGGATTTGAATTCTACATTTATTTATGTATATGTTAATATGTTTCGTCTTCTTAGGACATTATCAAACACTCGCTAATAAGGCGAAATGCGTCACGTATTAACATATACATAAATAAATATAGAATTCAAATCCAATAAACCTTGTTTAATTTTGGATATATTACCCAACAATTCAATATGGAATTCTACCAACTGTCTGCAGTTACAATAAATAAATATATTTACACCTCAATATATTTTTACAAAATAATTGTGATAGGAGCTTGGATGTCCAGAGCATTCGCAGGCCCTACGACCTCTCATCGGCCGGTTCAGGTGATGGCCTACACTCACCATCGTTCCTCTATTTGCAGCCACATGTTCTCGCACCCGCCTAACGCCAAGTATCCGGACGCCATCGCGCTGACGTACGACGAGAAGCACCAGAGGCTAACGTGCGTGTACAACGACCACAGTCTCTACGTGTGGGACGTTCGGGACATCAAAAGGGTATGGTAACTTTATAAAACTTCCTAGCTGCTACTTTCAAAGACTCTTGAGTGAATGGTGCACTAAAATCAGTATGCAAATAAAAATCTATCAGCGAAAGCTAATCTGGCAGTACACAATGGAGTTCTGGTTACAACATGGCAAGCATGGAGTTGGCAAAAGAAGGATGAAAGCAGACTGAATGCAGTCGAAATGCGATCCCTCAGACGAATGTGTGGCAAAACGATGTTTGATAGATGTTCGAATGATGAAATAAGGAAAGAATGTAAGGCTGAGATAAGCATTATCGATAAAATTAAGAAAGGCGTGTTGAGATGGTTTGGACATGTGGAACGAATGAGTGAAGAAAGAATGGGTAAACAAATTTATGAGGCGAATGTAGCCTCTTTTGTTGCAATTTACTGTCTTTTTATTTTATGTATTAATTTTAAGTTACTTACTTACTAAGTTGTATTTGATTAACAGATATAAAAAAATATATATATTTGACAATTGTTTCGCCTAGTTAGGGCATTATCAAACGAATTGAAGATCAAATGGACTGATGGTCCTTATGTAGCTATACAATTCTAAGTGACAGTTTTAACACTTGCAGCAATAATTTATGTGAGACAACAGTAGCTAATGGGGGATGTAGGTATGTACCCTTATATATATTTTCTGAGAAAGGAAGAATTTATTGACAATTTTTTTTTTAAGAATTAAAATAGAGTTCTACAAATTAAACGCCAAATCTATAAATACCTTTTTATTTATTTAATTTTTTTTCAGCATTTATTTGCTACCTCTTTTGGTGGTTATTAAAATCCCTATCATTATTTACTTACCGCTTTTTTCGGTGTTATCTACGGCCTCTATCGATGTTTATTTACTGCTTCTATTGGTAATATTAAATAATGGCGACTAGTCCTGCCCTGCCCTGCTGGTAATACGAGCGCTTGATGATCCGACGGCATTCCAGGTGGGCAAGTCCCATTCGTCCCTGTACCACTCGGCCTGCATCTGGGGCGTGGAGGTCCCGCCCGACAACAGCTGGGAGGGCGCCGCCGACCCACTGCCTCCCGGATCATTCCTGACCTGCTCCAGCGACGACACGGTCCGGGTCTGGACCCTGCCCAGCGGGAAGCAGACCGCCAATATCTATAGCGATGTAAGTCTGTAACACGCTTCATTTATTATTATTTTATTTTTTACTTTTTCGTCTCTCCCTGGTTTCAATCCCGGGATTGGTATGCAGCAATTTCTTCTGTTCTTCTCTTCCATTCTTCCCTGTCTTGTGCGGCTCTTTTGAAATGTGCATATGATGAGCAGCCACCAACAGGTCCACCAACAGGTCCTCCAGGTACTCTCAGTGTGGGCGTCGCCTTAGACCCGTTAGAGACTAGAAGGAATGTGTATTTGATTACCCATTTTTATCCATTGTTGCGCAGTATGATCGATAATCCTGAAATTATCCAGAGCATTGGTCTGTATGTTCCCGATAGTTAGCTAAGACAGCGTCGGCATAGATTGTTCATAGTTGATTCACATTCCTGTACACAGGACCAACCTGCCGATGGTTATGCCTGTAGGAAGAGCTACCGCTATGTTGAACAATATCACATTGGATATTGATCTGTTCCATGTGTCCCAAGGAGTTTTCCGAAACGGATTCGAAGAATCATTCCAAGAATCCGAAGGATTCTTCTACACATTTAACAAGAGTCTTCTTGCGTAATTTTTAATTTGTTTTTTTAATGTATACGCCTTAAATGTTTGTTTGTAATGTATATATTAACACGTTCATTGCTGACACCGCGTGAGACGCGTTGACGGTTGACGTGACCGCCACGCGCTCAACGCACCAGACGCGTTTGTTTGAATAAATCTTAAACTAAGAAGCGCAGGGTGACTTTTGAGATGTGTTTAGCCTCAGCCTGAGGTGACCTGTCATTACTAGTCATTCCTAGTTCAACCCTCACTCGGATAAGTCACGTAGCGCGTTTTTATTGTTTTAGTGCGAAAAGCAGCGTTTACACGAAAAGCCATATTCACACGGGTCGAAATATATGGATTTTTTTTCATTTTTATTTTTAAATTTTTGTTTGTTTGGGTGAAATAACTTTAGATTGACAATAGTTTAGTGAGTATTATCAATAGTTAAGTGAAATTCACATTTTTATTTGTTTGTTTTTGTATTTATAAATAGTGTTTTGTATTTTCGCAGAACTAAAATATTGAATTTTTTATATTATTTGACTAACATTGAAACCATTTTTGTGTATTTTTAAGTATTTTACAAAAAATATTAAAAAATGGATCAACCATCTACATCAAAGCGGCCAAGAGTGGAAAATGTGAGTGATAGTGATGAAAGTGAGATAGAATACGATTCAATTAGTGAATACGAAATAGATAGTGATATGGAAACAGACGATGAAAGTGACAGCGAAGACGACAATATGTTCCAAGAACAACCACCGCCCACTCTACCTTCAACTTCGAGACGTTGGTCAAACACGCCAACGCAAGCCCAAGAGATCCTTTTTACTGGAAGACCAGGTATAAAAATTGAAATTTCAGGGAGAGAACCAATAGATTACTTCAATATGATAGCCAATGATGACTTCTATAATCTTCTTGTCCAACAGACCAATCATTATGCTTTGGAAATTATGGCTCATTCTGAAGGAGATAAAAGCAGAATAACTCGTTGGAATGACCTCACCACAGAAACATTAAAAGTATGGCTGGGGCTTTTACTGCACACGGGAACTATTCGATTGCATCGCCTCACGGATTATTGGAAGAAACATCATCTCTTCAATCTGACAGCATTCTCACAGTATGTCTCGGGATAAGTTTTTTTTTAATTCTTAGATCATTACATTTTAAAAATAATGAAGCGGACACCACTAGTTTAGGGAAAATAAATCCACTGATACATTTTTTCAACGACCGGATGAGTGCAATTTATGCACCCAATAAAAACTTGTCAATTGACGAGTCTTTGGTACTGTGGCGAGGGAGGCTCGTTATGCGGCAGTACATGAAGGGGAAAAAGGCAAAATATGGCATCAAATTATATGTATTGGGAGAATCCAATGGTTTGGCACTAAAAATAATTGTGTACGGTGGTTCAGCCGACCAGGAGTTGAGTGGAAAGAACCACACCAGTAAAGTTGTCCATAAGCTCATGGAAGGGAGCACCCAAGTCGGTCACTCCCTTTTTATGGATAACTATTACAATAGTGTCCCTCTGGTAGAAACCTTATTGAGCCAAAAAACATATGTTACGGGCACTTTGCGAGCTAACAGAAATTTAATCCAAATGAAGTTTTAAAAAAAATAATTTAAACTGGGGAGTCTGTGAGTCAGTATACTGATAAAGGTATCTGCACAACCAAGTGGAAAGATCGCCGAGAAGTGTTGGCCATATCTTCCGAATTTGATGGAGAACTAACAAAAACAACAAATCGTCATGGAAAGGCTGTTGTAAAGCCCAAAATGATAATAAAGTACAATAAATTCATGAGCGGTGTTGATTTCCACGACCAAATGTTAGCGTACTACCCAATAAGAAGAAAAACTTTGCGGTGGTACAAGAAATTGGGCATACATTTGTTTCAGACAATGTTATTAAATTCTTTTTACTTATTCAATATGAATAGCGAAAAGAAAATGAGTCTATACGATTTTAGACTTCAAGTTATTGAAAAACTCCTCGGCCCTCCTCCCTCAATGCAAATATCGAAACAGGAAATTATTTCACACCTCCCAAGTTTTTGCTCGAAAGACGATCGCGGCACAACGAAAAGAAGACGGTGTAAATATTGCTGGAGTGAAAAAAAGACAAGAAAAGACTCCATATTTTGCTGTCTTCAATGTCCAGACGGACCAGGATTGTGTCTGGAACCATGTTTTCGTATTTACCACGAAAAACAATTCTGATCACATTAGTTTTATTTACTTGTTTGAAAATATAAGAAAAAAATCAATTGTTCTTGTTTTTATTTGGAAAAAAAAACAATCTTCCTTGTACATATTTGTTTGACACAACATCTACATAAAAAAAACATAGTTGCGAATAAGTTCTCTGCGGAAATGTCATTCAATTCCACCTGAAGTTCAAATATCACTGGACACTACTTGTAGTAGCGCTTCGGACGGATGTCGACCGGAAATGATGCGTGCGGGGAGGGGTGAGGATAGAGTAAGAAGCGTACTATACAGCGTGTTTATAATTTGTCGTTATATTATGGGGAAAAAAAACAAAGAATGTTTAAAAAAATCCAGATAGTGAAAAACAATATAAAAATCAAATAACGTTGTGTGAACAGTATGGACAGTAAAACTTTTTTACCTCATGTTTATGTCTCAAACATATAAATTCGTCGCAAACCACACACGTTATTTTGTTTTTGTTTTGTCAGATTTGCAGAGGTCGAAATTATAGCGACTTATCTTAGGGGAATTCTTCCCCCATTTCATCTGCAAATAAGCTAAATGCCTTTTGATGGAGCTTATTATGTGATTTTAATCTGCTTTGTTTTCTTGCATTATCTTTTACGAGCTACATGGTAAAATACTGAATGAATTTTCTTCTTTAACGTCTGTCATTTGGTTTCCATTCCGAATTTTTATATAATAAACGTAAAAATGCAATTGCACCAATAAATGTCAGTAGATAATATAAATTAATTATAATTCTTATAAGAACGACAAAAATCACTCTGTATTTGCCAAATAACGTTAGCGTATCGGGAACACAATGAACACGCGTGCAAATTGACGATGTACCACCGATGACTAAACTGTGGGGATAGATAGATTATGATGCCGCGTGTTGGAACGGCGATACGCGAAGACAAAAATGCGAAAAATGAATGGAAAAATTCAGCAGAAAAAATCCAATTTTGTTTGTTACTTTTTTAACATTATGAGGTACAATTACTATTGAAATTTATACTCCCTTTGGAACGGGATAGTCAAAAATTATAAACAATCTTTCCAGTAAAAAAAATTGCACGTGTAAACATAGCTTTGATTCGCTCGCCCTTGAAAAAATAACTGTCCTTCTATACCTGGGATGAAGTTACTTCATTTGTAATGGCATAAAAGGGTGCGGACGGTATTCTTACCTTGATTTCAATTCATTTTACATATTATTTACTTACTTTAGAAGAGCCGAATATTCTCAGCGTGACATGAAATATCTTGTAATTATAGTTAGCATCGAACGTGTTAATTATTGAATAAATTGAATTGAATTCAATTGAATTGAATTCAATTGAATTGAATAAAGTTTGTCCCCTCGGTCATACCCTCCATTATGTCATGCAAGAGACCTACTTGACGTATTACATAACCGATCCATCTTGCACGCCTTTCCTGAGCAGGTGCATTCCTCCTTTGATTTTCCAATTTGTTCAAATTATATAACATATTGTAAACTTCATATTATTTTTTGACATCTCAGCATGGATGAAGAAGAATATGGAAGTCAAGAAAAAAGGCAAGCGAATCTTTTCTTCCTTGTCGAAACGTGAAAAATTTAAGAATAACGTTTTGAGTATATCAAAATAACGTTTTAAGTCAAAAGATCGTTTTGTGTAATTTAAAAATAACGTTTTATGAGTCTCTAAAATAACGTTTTAAGAATGTCAAAATAATGTTATGAGAATGTCTAAATAACATTTTGAGTGTGTCCAAATACTTGTTCACAAATCTGGATTGTCTCCAATTATAGGAGTTAATTTTCATATTATTTTTTGGCATACAGACCAATGTTCTGGATATTTTCAGGATTATGGAAAAATACCGCGCAAAAATCGATAAAAATGCGTAGTCAAATACACATTGCTAACTGACGTGCTGGACGGTAAAATTCCTTGTAGTTCCGTGTAGTGGACAAACGCCCATAGGATGAATAATCCAGTGTCTCAAAGCAATAGTAATAAACTGCTGTAGATAATTTATTTTGAAAATTTATTTAAATAATTTTCAGGAGCTTCAAAGAGTCCTGTACATGGATCCTGAACTGACGTACCTGAAGGATGTGGACCTCTCGTCAGCGGGAGAGAAAGACAAGCCCGTATCGTACGACGGGAAGAACGGAGTCAGGTATTGGTCCATTTTTACTTTCCAATATTTTAATATGAGAAAATATACTCATCAAAACTAATTAACTAACCAACCATCACGCCGCTTCACCGCAAGGGTAAGCAGAGAGAATAGAACACCACACCACTCTGTCTTTGCAAACACTCTTCGCCTCTTCCACGTTCACGCATCTCTTCATACATACCCGCCGATTATTACGACTCCTAACCTGACCGCTTTCAAGTATTTGGCATACCTGATGGTGCCATGTTTTTCTCGGTCTTCCTCTGCTCCTTTTTTAAATTACATTCGCCTCATAAATTTATTTCACTGTTCTTTCCTCACATATACTCATTTAAACCTCTAAAATGCGATTGCCCTATATAACGATCACAGTCATCAAAAGCTATGTTTATAAATTATTATGCCTGACTAAATTCTCCTTCTTTAAACCCTTATCCATACCCAATGGTGCATAGGGCACTGCATCATATAAATGCAGTGTTGTCTTGATCATTAACACATGAAGGAAAAGTCCGTCCATCAGCCCTACATTTCAGGTACCAGTCCTATTTAGTGTAGTGTACTATTTAGTGTATTATTATTTTTGAGTACTGATGAATAAATATATGAGTGAAAAAATCACTAATATTTATTTGATCCCCCCTGGGAATCGAACCCGGGACCTCCAGAACAGTACCCGAGTACAGTACGGTACACTACGGAGGCGACTAAGGCTAGGCACGATCAGATCAATCAGAACCTAAAATCTGGTGGTGTCGAAAGTCTGCGTAATCAGAGGGCATGTATGACTAGATGTATGGATGTGAAGGAGGCGAGGAGTGTATATTAGGACCGAAGAGTGTGGCGTTCCATGCTCTCTACCTACCCCTTCGGAGAAATGTCTGCGAAGTCACCCCTGCGGAGTCACATCTCTAGTGTGTGATAACATAGTGCATTAGTCCCAAATCTGGTATATAATATAATATAATGTTTGGGGATGTGGTGACGAGGAGGAAGACGGTCTGATCAACGGACGGAGTGTCTTCGTGATGCGGACGCGGGTGCTGGACTGGAGATCGTAGCGAGGTCTTGATGCGGCGGTCTCGTGACGGCGACGGTGTTACTTGGCGGATTCCCGGCGGAGGAGTGAGAGGTCGATCTTCGTAGTAGCGATTCCGGTGGAGGAATGAGATGTGTGGAACTTCGTAGTCGCGCTCCCGGTGGAGGAATGAGATGGTGAGGCAGAAGCTGTTCCCCTTTTATATCGTTTGGGAACTCTTTGTTCCTTTGTCTCGGTTTAGGATCAAAGTCTGTTCACATGTTAGTCAAAACAAATCCAGGTTGCCTTTCACTAGACGTTGCACTTCTTTTGTTCTCGGTCGGTGACTCGTTTGTACTGCGAGTTGCAGTGATTGCATTCTGAGAATTCGCTCTTATTATCAGTAGGGTTGAGTGGCTTGCTGACCACTACATACCCCGGGCCCAGTGAAAAAGTTTTCACGATTCGTTATCCGTCTCTGTTTGAGTGATTTTCCCTTCTTCTTTGCTGTGTGCTTTTCGTCCACAAAATATTAGAACTGAATGTCGTTCGTCGTTTGCCTTGTCGGCAAAATGTGTCATACGGTTATTAATAAATATAACACTCTTCATTGTTGTATGCTGACGCTGTTTTTCTGAATGAAACGCTGACCATAGCATTTGATGTCATTCACTCTGGCGCGTGTCGTTTCAAGTTGCATTTTATTTGCCCATTGTTCTTTTAATCAGCTGACTCGTACTTTCATTTCTTATCGGTATTATATTATTATATCCTGTTGCTTCGTCGGCGTTTTTGGAATTGTATTTCGCAATAATTGAGTTGCCTTGTTTGTTTTTGTTTCTGAGTTCGCTTCGAAATATTTCTTGTAAATTAATTTCCTTCATTGTCCTAGGTCGAGTTAAAATCTTGCATTGGCTGACTGATTGACTCAGGTACGAACCTCATTCAGAAGTTTGACGTACCGAAGAGTATCGTTCGTTACAACGTGTTGTTTATGATGTGTCTTGTCGTCTCCATGTGGCTGAAGTTACGAAGAGTCCTTTGAGGAGCCTGGAGCGATCCGTGTGTGTCTGCAGTTATCCGAAGAGTCGTGTGAATCGGTGCGTCGAGGCGTAGACGTTCGGTAACTGAAGAGCACGGATTCATCTGGATTAGGTGATTAATCAAGCTTCGTGATTATTTCACCGTCCAGGTATCGGTTGCGTTTTCGCTGTCCACACGGGGAATTGTGTGGAGTTAGCGGTGATCGGTCGATGTTGAAAGTCATCGTTCGGCCAATGTTGAAGTTCGTAGTTAGGCTGGTGTTGAAGGTCATAATTCGGCTGCTGCTCAATCGTTGAAATTTCAGATGTTGTGTTGTGATCTCATCCCTCCACCAGGGGGTTTAGTTTTGTCGGGACAGCATGGCGGGGTCCGAGCGGTTTCTCTCGGTGGTTGCTCCGCCGGTGTGCTGGTGTGTCCGAGCCATCTTGTTGAATTTTATGCTGATGACGATGATGGTTCCGATGTCGATGTTTCTTGATCAGAAGGTTGTTGCGTGTTCTATAGTCGGCAGGTGTAGTCGGCACACCACGCTGGACGATGACGTTGGTTGCTTCTCGGAAGGTTGCGTGTGTTCTGTAGTCGTCGGGGTCACCACTTTGGGGATGTGGTAACGAAGGACGACGGTCTGATCAACGGACGGAGTGTCTTCGTGATGCGGACGCGGGTGCTGGACTGGAGATCGTAGCGAGGTCTTGATGCGGCGGTCTCGTGACGGCGACGGTGTTACTTGGCGGATTCCCGGCGGAGGAGTGAGAGGTCGATCTTCGTAGTAGCGATTCCGGTGGAGGAATGAGATGTGTGGAACTTCGTAGTCGCGCTCCCGGTGGAGGAATGAGATGGTGAGGCAGAAGCTGTTCCCCTTTTATATCGTTTGGGAACTCTTTGTTCCTTTGTCTCGGTTTAGGATCAAAGTCTGTTCACATGTTAGTCAAAACAAATCCAGGTTGCCTTTCACTAGACGTTGCACTTCTTTTGTTCTCGGTCGGTGACTCGTTTGTACTGCGAGTTGCAGTGATTGCATTCTGAGAATTCGCTCTTATTATCAGTAGGGTTGAGTGGCTTGCTGACCACTACAAATGCATGAAGTTAACAAAAGCAACCATCAGTCCCATCTTTACTGTATATGCATGATGATGTCCCTCATATGCAGGTGCATACGAGTATCGTGCGACGGCACGCAGCTGGCATCGGGCGACCGCGCGGGCAACGTGCGTATTCACGAGCTGAGTACCATGCGGGAGACGTGCCGGCTCGAGGCGCACAACGCGGAGGTGCTCTGCCTCGAGTACTGCTCCGGGAACGGGAAGAGGCTGCTGGCCTCCGCCTCGAGGGACCGGCTCATACACGTCTTTCACGTGGACGAGGTATGCCTTCATTTGTTATATAATTATGCTAGATAGTGAATCTAACGATGTTATGTTACTCTTAAAGGACCCCCACATTCCCAGGTCCGGATTAGAAACTCGTGGATTCCATTTGGGCCCATCCGTTAAAAAAAACTTTTCTTTGATGTGAAGTTACTATGTCAATATTAAAATGCAGCATTAAAAATAATATTGCAAGACAGGACCACACAAGATGTACCCCAAGAATTTTACGATGCAGACCTAAGGAGAACAAAAAAAGTGTGGAAGACCCCAAAAGAATGGTCTGACGACATAGTCGCTGTGGGGGGGTAGAAACTAGCTGCAAGCAGCAACCTACTGGAGGAAATGGAGGAAATGGAGGAAAGCCTATATCCAGCAGTGGAGGACAGAGGTCTCATGAAGGAGAAGATTAAAAATGAATGTTAATAATAATAACAATGTGTTATTGGCGGTTTTGTTCATCAACCCTAGTTATACTCTGGCTGCCTGCGGTCCGACCCTCAGTATACTAATCCCAAGTAGCCGCAACACCCAATTTCCATCTGTACAATGTTTGCAGGTGTCTCTCGCGCTCTACCTAAAGTAAGCAAATAGAACGCTCGCAAGCGTCTCCCGCTCTCTACCAACAGTATGGAAAAGGACCCTAATTATACTCTGGCAGTCTGCCGCCCGACCCTCAGTATACTAATCACAAGTAGCCGCAACACCCAATTCCCATCTGTACAATGTTTGCAGGCGTCTCTCGCGCTCTACCTAAAGTAAGCAAATAGAACGCTCGCAAGCGTCTCCCGCTCTCTACCAACAGTATGGAAAAGGACCCTAATTATACTCTGGCAGTCTGCCGCCCGACCCTCAGTATACTAATCACAAGTAGCCGCAACACCCAATTCCCATCTGTACAATGTTTGCAGGTGTCTCTCGCGCTCTACCTAAAGTAAGCAAATAGAACGCTCGCAAGCGTCTCCCGCTCTCTACCAACAGTATGGAAAAGGACCCTAATTATACTCTGGCAGTCTGCCGCCCGACCCTCAGTATACTAATCACAAGTAGCCGCAACACCCAATTCCCATCTGTACAATGTTTGCAGGCGTCTCTCGCGCTCTACCTAAAGTAATCCAATAGAACAAAATGTTTATCTGTTTTCCACAAAAAAATTGGTTCAATATTATTGACAAATCAGAACTCAACCCCTTACAGCCCAATGTCGAATCTCATTTGACATGAATTATTTCCTAGTACGTATGTATATCTCTATGTACTGGCAATTTTCCGAAAAGGGTTTGTTTTGAGAGTGTTGATCTTTGTTTTAAACTTACTTTGATTGGTGATTCTTTTGGCAAATTTTACTTTTAATTTAGAGTCGATATATCGATTCTCAGCACTCTAAAACACCATATTGGCCATTTTGATCTTGGAGGATGTCTCAATTTTATTGATAATTTCTATCTAGGACTACAACTTCGTGCAGACTCTGGACGACCATTCCTCTTCCATCACGGCGGTCCGCTTCCTGACCACGGAGAACAGCCTCCAGATGGTGTCGTGCGGGGCCGACAAGACCATCCTGTTCCGCAGTCTGGTCGAGGTATGTACGCCAGACCGGGGGCGCTCCGGCTCTTGGGGCCATCTGACCGTTGACATCCGTGGCCAATGTGACAATGATAATAATAAATTTGGGTAATTTTCGTGAAATACTACCTCAAGCGCGCTTGCAAAGTGTTCCGTCATTTTCAACAGATTGCGCTGTCATTTTGTAAAAAAAAAAATAATAATAAAATCATTTTCATGTTCAAATGTGCCAATTATAAAAATAAAAAATTTGATGTTTTATGTAGCTCCATTTTCATAAAATACTATCTCAAAAATGCTTGTAAAGTTTTGCATACTCACTTTCAATAGATGGCGCTGCAATTTCGATCAAAAAACTGCATATAGGTCACAACTCGCCGGATAGTCACAGCGGATAGGAAAACTCCTACATGATATGCTCACATGCTGTCTCTTTTATATCGTGGGTTGTGTCACTCTCTCTGCTTCGGCTCTGTTGAATATTGCCAATGAGAGAAGCCTGATGTGATATTCTAACACACTGGTTTACTGTGCCCACTCTCTCTACTTCGGTTCTGTTGAATTTTGCTTGTGGGACAAGCCTCGCTGAATATGCTCACACTGTCACATTGTGCCTCTCTCTCTTATTCGACTCTTAAATATTGCTGATAGAAGAAGCCTGACACGATGTGCTTTGTCACATTGTGCTCTTTGCTCTGATTTGGCCCTGTGGAAAATTGCTGATGGGAGAGCCTTACTGAATATAGCATTGCCTCACGCACTGTCACATTGTGTCCCATTCTCTGCTTCGGCTCTGTTTACCATTGCATGTTGTGCCCTCTCCCTGCTTTGGCCCTGTTTAACACCGCCCCCCGTTGCAGTCCCCCGGCGGAGGCCCGGGGCAGTTTGTGCGCGGACACAACTGCTCGGCGCGCAGCACGCTGTACGACATGGAGGTGGACAACGGCGGGCGCCACGTGCTGGCCGCGTGCCAGGACCGCGCCGTGCGCGTCTACAACACGCGCTCCGGGCGCCACACCAAGACCTTCCGGGCCAGCCCTGGGGACGAGGGCAGCCTCATCAAGGTGAGCTACTCTCATAAGTAATAATAATTGTATCATATTCACAAAGTTATTTCTACATTTAGGAGTATTTTTTTAATTTGAACCCGACCGGATATAATTTTTTTTTTTTAAATATATCGCTCACTCCTTTCAACAACGTCATAAATCAAAAAACTTGATTTTTCAGGAGAACGTTTTTAAAGTTAAAAAATATAACACAATGTATTAAAAATAAATATCAAGCCACTTATCGAATTTTTTACTTTGCAACAGATCTATTTACGTAAAACCTGAAGGTTTTTTCTCCATTTGAAAAATATTTAGTATATTTAAAAAAATAATTAAACAATACCTTTTCTTCAAAATGCAAAAAACAACACTTTCTGCCCTGTAACGGGTAAATATTAAGTTTTAAAAATGCCGCTTTTTCTGGGATATAGTAAATTTTCTGGGCACTCCAAAAACATGCACAACTGAAAATTGACGATTTTTGATTTATGACGTTCTTGAAAGGAGTGAGCGATATGTAATACAAATATACTAATTGAATACTATCCCCTAAAGTAAAAAAAGTTGCCCCGCCCGGAGGAGAGGTGATATGATTTGTCAAACAATGATGCCCTTATATTTTGCACCTGATAAAACGAGAACAAACAAAGAAATAATTTTTAAATACAGAAAAAGTAAGCACGTACTAAACAGGTCGGTTTTTGTGGTATAAATCATAACGCTCGCGTTTCACTCATACTTTTGAGGCATCAAAGGCTTTTAAATTAAACCGAGTTATAAAAATAGTCCGCCTCCGTAGTGTAACGGTCAGCACGCTCGGCTACCGTTCTGGAGGTCCCGGGTTCGATTCCCAAGGGGGGTAGAATAAATATAAGTGATTTTCTCACTGTAATATTTATTCAACATTACCCTGGACTGGCACCTGAAGCGGAGGGCTGATCACCTTTCCTTCATGTGTAAACGATCAAGGTAACACTTTGTTTATATGACGCAGTGCCCTATGCACCATTGGGGTGCGGATAAGGGTTTTATTATTATTATTATTATTATAAAAAGTACTCCCTAGAGCCATTAATTTATAAACACCTTTTGCCATTTTTAACAATAGAATGCCATCTGTATCCTTCATTGTGTGATTTATTTTGTCAGGTGGTCCTGGACAAGAGTGGCATTTACGTGGCGACGTCGTGCACCAACAAGTCGCTGAGCGTGTACGACTATTACTCGGGAGAGTGCATGGCCACCATGTACGGCCACTCGGAGCTCGTCACCGGACTCAGGTGAGGGCTTCTTGCTGGTTTCACCCGTTTGTTTGTATTTTCACCCGTTGACGAGAAAATGTGAAGTTCTCAAAACTAGTTGTTTCCGCGGTGAAGTGATTAGCATTCTACGTGGCCTACTGTCCTGGGTTTGATATTTATCAGGGTCAGTCGAGTGCATCGATGATCTAAAATTTTCCCAAGGGCCGCATGCAGACCGTCGAAAATATAATAATTTTTTTTTAAAACGACGAATTTCATACTTATTTTTTTTTCAAGTATTATAAATAATTTGAATGCAGAGATAATCAGAAAGTACAATACAGGTAATCGTGAAATAAAAACATTACACCGACAAAAAATGTTTTTTTTTTTATATATATTTAAAATAAACCCTGATGATGACAATGTATTGTTGAAACCGGTAGGTTGAATTATATGAATAAAAAAAGTGGTGAAAACAAAGTCTATTAACTTTATAAAGATATTATAAAATGTACCACTAAGTATCAGCTGAAAACATTAAAGATATAGTATTTTATACTGATATTCTCATTTTTAAACTTGTAATTGTAGTAAATACATGTAGGCGTGTAGCTACAAGGTACTGCTACTGCCAAGTTGGCAACACTGAAATATGCGAATTCGCCACGGAGATTCCCGAACGAATTCAACAAAAGCGGCCAACCGAAGCGAGGAGACGGAGATTCGCCTGCATCGCTTGGTTCTGACGGACGTGTATTTAGCTTCACATTTTAATTCAAAGTTTCATCAATTAATTAGATTAAATTATAATAGTTAATATCAATAGTAATTAAAGTGTCCGCCTCCGTAGTGTAATGGTCAGCATGCTCGGCTACCGTTCCGGAGGTCCCGGGTTCGATTCCCAGGGGGGTTTGATAAATATAAGTGATTTTTTCACTCTAATATTTATTCAATATTACACTGGACTGGTACCTGAAGTGGAGGGCTGATCACCTTTCCTTCATGTGTAATCGATCGAGATAACACTGCGTTTATATGAAGCAGTGCCCTATGCACCATTGGGTTGCGGTAAGGGTTTTATATATATTATTATAATTAAAGTGTAAGAACTTATATCAATAAACGATCTGTAAGTAAGAATTCTTTAAATATCCTTTTCTGGCTTCCCGTTTGAATAACACACACAAAAGATGACCAAATACATATCACCAGGAGGAGAAGGTTAATGATCAAATTTAAATATCTGATGCAGTGCCCTACGCGTCCGAAGAAGAATGTGAGGAATTGATGGGTGATTTTTTCATTGCAGATTCACGGCGGACTGTGAGCACTTGATATCGGCCTCTGGAGACGGCTGCATCTTCATATGGAGGGTGCCGCACGACATGGTGGTCACCATGAGGGCCAGACTGGCCCAGCAAGCCATCCGCCAGGGAAAGTGAGTTTATATGCTAATTTACTCAGTTCATACTTCGGTTAGTCGAAAGAGTTATTCACAACTTTATTGTGATAACCGACAAATATTTTTGTGAATAAAATAACTTGCCAATTTACTATAGTTTAATAAAAAAATTAAATCATGTTTTCAGGCATCTTCCGGTATGTGAAATAATTAAAGTAGATATATTATTTTATGACATCTCAATAAAGAAGATTATGGAAGTCTGGGCATTTACGGGGCTGACGACCGACCGTCATAGTCAAGTTTAAGTGTTCACTTTACTTACTAACTTTTAACCCTTATCCGCACCCAATGGTGCATAGGGCACTGCATCAAATTAAGGCAGTGTTATCTTGATCATTACTTACATAAAGGCAAGGTGATCACCCTTGCGCTTCAGGAACCAGTCCAGGGTAATACTACATAAATATTACAGTGTAAAATCACCAATATTTATGTTCAACCCCCCTGGGTATCGAACCCGGGACCTCCAGCACTGTAGCTAAACACGCTGACCATTACACCACGGAGGCGGACAATCACTTTACACACGTATAACATTCACCAATTCTACCCATTATTGACAACCACACAACTCAAATACTTGGAAGTTCTGTTACTAAAGTGGGGAATTAAACTAGTCTATGGCGGGTCGTCAGCCCTATGAATACCCATATTCTCACTTCCATATTCTTCTTCACCTATGTTGAGATGTAATTTAAAAAAATGTTACTGATTATATAAATCTGTTTGATATCCGATCCGACCCTGTAATCGCGCAACGCCTGATTCCAGACGCCCGCCAAGCTCCAATGGGGTGGCCCTGGACAGCGAGAGCGACCGCGCCGGCTCGCCCATGATGCACGGGCACGGCATCGCGGAGGACCCGCTCGTGCTCGCCACCAGAGACACTCCGTCCAGGGTGGCCATCCCGCCGCTAGAGTGAGTACCAACCTGACAAACCAATGTTGAATTCTTTCCAGTATGTCTTCTTTTCTTATTCAAACCCTTATCCGTACCCCACTGGTGCATAGGGCACTGCATCATATGAACACAGTGTTACCTTGATCGTTAACACATGAAGGAAAGGTGATCAGCCCTCCGCTTCAGGTACCAGTCCAGGGTAATATTAAATAAATATTGGAGTGAAAAAATCACTCACATTTATTTGACCCTCCCTGGGAATCGAACCCGGGACCTCCAGTACGGTAGCCGAGCGTGCTGACCATAACACTACGGAGGTGCACAATCCAGTATGTAAGGTAGAAAAACCGAGTAATCGGCGTTTGGTCGTTTAAAACGCCAGCTAGTCACTTCTTGGTAGTTGATGTGTTGATGACCTCGATTGCTTTCAGCTTGGGGCGGCTGCCTCCGTGGGCGCAGAAGACTATAGGCGGAGAGGCAGCGTCGGCCGGCGTGCTGAGCCCGCCGCAGGCCGTCGTGCGGGGCAAGTGGGCCATGCGGGCCGAGAAGAACGACTACCTGCCCGACTACTACATGGAACCAGGTACCGACTAACCGCCAATCTGGGTGCAAGTTTGTACGGGGCCCTGGTGATGCTGCCCCGACGCTGTAGCGCCTGTGCTATGTTTGTATGGGGAACGTGTGTTTGCACTAATTACGTGCATTCATGTCTCCATTAGTTGCTCCTCAGAAGCTGCGTTTTATTCTTCTTCAAACCCTTATCTGCACCCCAGTGGTGCATAGGGCACTGCATATAAACGCAGTGTTATCTTGATCGTTAACACATGAAGGAAAGGTGATCAGCCCTCCACTTCAGGTACCAGTCCAGGGTTATATTGAATAAATATTAGAGTGAAAAAATCACTTATATTTATTTGACCCCCCCATGGAATCGAACCCGGGACCTCCAGAATGGTAGCCGAGCATGCTGACCATTACACTACGGAGGCGGACATAGTATACTGTACTTAAACTAACCATTTATTTTTGTCTTCAAAACGGACATATACCAATTTTTATGTAATAGTATGTATATTCAAGAAAACACATTTTTTATAGTTTTTACGTATCAATACAAAAAAGGAATGTCGATAAAGAAAATAAAAGGAAATAAATAATATGAAAATGAAAAATTATGTTGTTTTATTATTTATAAAACATAACATTTTGAGTGTGTCCAAATACTTGTTCACAAAATCTGGATCATCTCCGGTTACAGGAGCTATTTTTAATTATTTTTTCACATCTCATCAAAGATGAAGAAGAATATGGAAGTCTGGGCATTTAAGGGGCTGACGATCGTCATAGGCTGGTTTAAGTGATTTCTTTACACACGTGTAACATTCACCAATTCTATCCATTATTGACAACCAAACTACTCAAATTCTTGGAAGTTCTATATATGTATATAAATATATATGAACCAATTTTGAAACATTGTTCTTGAATCACTAGTACTTCAGTAGAGACATCTATTGGTGAGACGAAAAGAAGCTTTTTATTTAGCAGAAACTCCTTTATTAGTACGTGAGGTCCGAATCCTGAATTATAATCACACACATGAGAAACGCCAGAAAATATCATTTTCATTTTTATTATTTAAGCTTATAACTTATACACAACTCAGATTTGTGAACAAGTATTTAGACACATTCAAAATATTATGTAGAATAGAAAAACACCGTATCTCATGAGAAACTTGTATTTTATTTTTTCAGAACGGCCCATGGAATCTGACGGGTCTAAAGACAGCTCGCTCGACAGCGGAACGGACACCCGGATCTACTCGGAAACCACGCAGAGCATGACCGATATCAACAACAAACAGGTACGCGCCAAATTAGTATCTGTCACTACTAGTAGCAGTGGTTTTCGGGAGCACACATTTCGGCACCTATCCATTCTATTCTCTCTGCCTACCCCTACAGAGAGCGGCGTCATGGTCGGTTAGTTTTCTTTTTTAATTTGAAAACGTTCATTGTACATAATTTTAGTTAATGTTTTTGTCAAAAATAATTATTTTTCTTTTAAGTTTTGATTTAAATGAAGACATGTCGCTCACTCCTTTCAACAACGTCATATATCAAAAATCGACAATTTTCAGTTGTGCATGTTTTCGGAATGCCCAGAAAATGTACTATATCCCAGCAAAAGCGGCATATTTTTAACTTAACATTTACCCGCTACAGGGCAGAAAGTGTCGTTTTTGCATTTTGAAGAAAAGGTGTTGTTTAATTATTTGTTTTAAATATACTGAATATTTTCCCATTGGAGAAAAAACATTCAGGTTTTACCTAAAAAGATGTGTTGCACACATTTAAAAGTTCAATAAGTGGCTTGATATTTATTTTTAATACATTTCATTATAATATTAAACTCAAAAAACCATCTCCTGAAAAATCAAGTTTTTTGATATATGACGTTGAAAGGAGTGAGCGATGTGTTATGTTTATTTTTATTACTTAACGCTGTTTTTTTTGTCTTTTTATTCTTTGTGAATCACATATAAAATGTCAATAATGTGCTAATTTTATAAATTTTACTCATATGATAGTAATGTAGTAGAAATTGCATTTTTTTTCTTCATAATTCCATTATTCAATAATGTATGAACATTACCGGTCCATTGAATAAATATTAGAGTAAAAAATACACTTATATTTATTTGACCCCCCCTGGGAATCGAACCAGGGACCTCCAGAACGTTAGATTACTGTAGAACTGACCATTACACTATGGAGGCGGACTAACTAAAGTTAATAATAAAACCCTTATCCGCCACCCCAATGGTGCATAGGGCACTGCGTCATACAAACGCAGTGTTATCTTGATCGTTTACACATGAAGGAAAGGTGATCAGCCCTCCGCTTCAGGTACCAGTCCAGGGTAATATTGAATAAATATGACAGTGAAAAAATCACTTATGTTTATTTTACCCCCCTTGGGAATCGAACCAGGGACATCCAGAACGGTAGATTACTGTAGAACTGACCATTACATTATGGAGGCGGACTAACTAAAGTTACTTTATCAATATTACTACTATGTAGCATCAAAAATAGGTTTTTCCATAGTTAATTTGTATATTAAAAGCATTGATAACTTTGTGGTGTGGTAATATAACTCTCTCCTTATCATTCATCGTTGACTTTGTGTAATTTGTGTGCTGGTTTCGGAAAATCATTCCATCATCAGGTCATTAAAATAAAAATATTACGATCTGACATTTGTATAAAAACATATCACAGTTTATTTCCTTTGTCTCCGTAGTGTAATGGTCAGCACGCTCGGCTACCGTACTGGAGGTCCCGGGTTTGATTCTCAGGGGGGGTCAAATAAATATAAGCAATTTTTAAACTTTATATTTATTCAATATTACCTTGGACTGGTACCGGAAGCGGAGGGCTGATCACCTTTCCTTCATGTGTTAACGATCAAGACAACACTGCGTTTATATTATGCAGTGCCCTATGCACCATTGGGGTGCGGATGAGGGTTTGAATGAAATGAAATTATTTCCTTTGCACAATATTGACATTTAAATTTTTTCCCCCGTTTTTGTTGTTCATTCTTTTGTTTTTTTTTCTCATTTTCACTTCACCTAAAACTGGTTTGGTGGTGGTCCTTCTGCGATAACACTCTCCCAAATAACAAATAACACCCAAATGCGTCGCTGTATGCGCGCGCAGCTGAAACCCGGCGACCGCAGGAGGTCGGAGCGACCTAGGTCACTGAACCTGTCCATGCTGGGCGACATGCTGCGACCGCTGGAACCCAAGCTGGTCCTAAGATCGCCCTATTCGCCGCTAAGGGCCGCGCCGTCTGCCATGAGAATGCCGTTTGTCGAAGAGACGATCGATTATCCGTGGCTGGCGGCCAATCGCGGCAAGGTTATGATGAAGGCCGAACGCGATTACAACGAGGTTTTTGTTTGAACAGTTTTGTTTGCTCGCCTTTTGCTTGCTATGTGTTTTGTTGTTTATGATTTCGTCCAATGCTTACATGGTTTGATAATGCAACAGCTAGGTTAGGTTAGATCAAGTAAGGTTAGGTTAGAAGAGACGATTGATTATCCGTGGCTAGCAGCCAATCGCGGCAAGATTACGATGAAGGCCAAACGCGATTACGAGGTTTTTGATTGAACAGTTTTGTTTGCCCGCCTTTTTGCTTGCTATGTGTTTTGTTGTTTATGCTTTCGTCCAATGCTTACATGGTTTGATAATGCAACAGCTAGGTTAGGTTAGGTTACCTGTAAACCTGTGAACCTGTAGTTCAAGTGAGGTGAGGTTAGGTTAGGTTCTTATCTCTGCCAATGCTTACAAGGTTTGATAATGCAACAGCTAGTTTAGGTTAGTTCAAGTTAGGTTAGGTTAGAAGAGACAATCGATTATCCGTGGCTAGCAGCCAATCGCGGCAAGGTTACGATGAAGGCCGAACGCGATTACGAGGTTTTTGTTTGAACTGTTTTGTTTGCCCGCCTATGCAAGCAAAAGCTTGCTATGTGTTTTGTTGTTTATGATTTCGTCCAATGCTTACATGGTTTGATAATTCAACAGCTAGGATAGGTTAGGTTAGGTTAGTTCATGTTAGGTTAGGTTAGAAGAGACCATCGATTATCTGTGGCTAGCGACCAAACGCGGCAAGTTTAAGGAAAACTTTTTATAATGCATTATTTCTTATAATTTTAATACAAATTTATTGACGACACTTGACTTAAGATGTCCCTGTAAAGATAGAATTATCCTTTGATTGAAATATCAACTAAAATCAGTTAGAAATCTAAACTTTAAATCCCAGGTGTAATGTTTTATTGAGTTATTTTTTCAAGTTTTCTTTTAATTTATCACATTTCTGACCTAGACACACGATAAAATACGTGTATAATAGTTATATGTACCATATTTATTGGTAAAACAGTAAAAGTTATAATTTTATGAATTTGAACGCCTTTGACCTTCTAACACTTGAGTATTATGATTGGTCAGACTGATTTTTACCACAAAAATCAATCTGTTTAGTTGTGGTACCTTTATCTTAATTTAAAAATTATTTCTATGTTTGTTCTCGTTTTATCAGGTGCAAAATATTAGCGCCTCGTTGTTTGACAAACCATATCACCTGCCCTCCGGGCGGGGCAACTTTCTTACTTGCGGGGATACATTCAATTAGTGTCTTTGCATACATATTTTGAAAAAAAACTGATATGCGAATGGGTTAAGAATATTTAGGTGGTATTCTTTGAAAAATTCATCACGCATTTAGCTTATATGTAGCTTTTAATTAATGCTTCAATATTATCTTCAAATCTAATTAAATGTTATCTTGTGTGATCCTGTTTATGCTTTGTGTTTGTGTGATTCACCTCTGTAGTGTAATGGTCAGCACGCTCGGCTACCGTTTTGGAGGTCCCGGGTTCCATTTCCAGGGGGGTTCAAATAAATTTAAGTGATCTTTTCACTTTAATATTTATTCAATATTACCCTGGACTTATACCTGAAGCGGAGGACTGAACGCCTTTCCTTTGTGTGTTAACGATCAAGATAAGACTGCGTTTATATGATGCAGTGCCATAAGCACCTTTGGGTGCGGATGAGGGTTTGAAGAAGAAGTTTGTGTTTGTGATTTGGTTGTTAGTTACATATCATGCAAGTTGTCACTATGTTCTGTACATGTGTTATTACCTACAGATTAAAATTTTACAAATCGCTTACTCCTTTCAACAACGTCATATATCAAAAAACTTGATTTATCAGGAGATCGTTTTTAAAGTTTGAAAATATAATCAAATGTATCAAAAATAAATATCAAGCCACTTACTGAACTTTTTACTGTGCAACAGATCTTTTTAGGTAAAACATGAAGGTTTTTCTCCATTTGAAAAATTTTTAGTTTTTTTAAAAAAATAATTCAAACAATATTTTTCTTCAAAATGCAAAAACAACAGTTTCTGCCCTGTAGCGGGAAATTTTAAGTTAAAAATATGCCGCTTTTGCTAGAATATAGTACATTTTCTGGGCATTCCGAAAACATGCACAACTGAAAATTGACGATTTTTGATATATGACATTGATGAAAGGAGTGAGCGAAATGTCCGTTGTAAATTTACAAATGTCCCATGAATATTCTTCTTCTCCTAACCCTCATCCGCACCCAATGGTGCATAGGGCGCTGCATCGTAAAGAAGCAGTGTTCTCTTGATCATTTAATACATGAAGGAGAGGTGATTAGCCTTCCGCTTCAGGTACCAGTCCAGGGTCATATTAAATAAACATTAGACTGAAAAATCACTAATATTTATTGTAACCCTCTTGGGAAATGAACCCATAGTTTTGCAATCTGTTAAAAAAAAACTAATTTTGCCACAAGCATGGTTTTGCAAACTGTTTTTAAAAAATTACCTTTGAAACATGCATGGTTTTGCAGTCTGTTTTTAAAAATTACCTAGCCTCATGCATGGTTTTGCAATCAGCTATAAAAATGGCCATGTATGGTTTTGCGATCTATAAACACATGCATGCCACGTGCCTTTGCCACACGCATGGTTTTGCAATAGTAAAAAAAAACACCTTTTCGGGTAATATATTCAAAATTAAACCAGGTTATTGGATTAAATTCTTCTTTTATTTACATATATCGCTCATTCCTTTCAAGAACGTCATAAATCAAAAATTGTCAATTTTCAGTTGAGCATGTTTTCGGAATGCCCAGAAAATGTACTATATCCCAGCAAAAGAGGCATAGTTTTAGCTTAATATTTACCCGCTACAGGGCAGAATGTGTTGTTTTTGCATTTTGAAGAAAAGGTATTGTTTTATTATTTTCATAAATATTTTTCAAATTGAGAAAAAACCTTGAGGTTTTACCTAAAAAGATCTGTTGCACAATAAAAAGTTCAAAAAGTGGCGTGGTATTTATTTTTAATACATTGTATTATATTTTTAAACTTTAAAAACGTTCCCCTGAAAAATCAAGTTTTTTGATTTATGACGTTCTTGAAAGGAGTGAGCGATATATTATGAAAATATGTGACGCGTTTCGTCATATTAAGACATTATCAAACTGATGAACATACATATCTTCATAATATATATGTAAATAAAAGTTGAATGGATCCAATAACCTTGTTTAATTTTGGAAATTATACCTAAAGATTTCAAATGAAATTCAACCAACTGTCTGGAGTTACAATAAATAAAATAATACCTATTGCCACATGCATGGTTTCGCAATCTGCTAGAATATGATTTCGCTCATGGCCGCACGCACAGTTTTGCTATTACGTTTTTATTTTATTTTTTTGTTTTTTGTTCCCTTTTTTGGATATCCAGAACGTGTCCAATGTCACCAAACTATCCCGGAGACTGGATAGGGTGCGCCACCACACGGACGACTCGTCACTCGGCAGTTTTAAATACGAGGTAATTGAACATTGCACACCACTAAGTACAGTAATTGAACATTATGTACCATTTATTATTACGGTTATTGAAAATTGTGTACCATTTATTATTACAGTTACTAAACATAGTGTACAATTTATTGTTACAGTTAGTGAACACAATCTTTTGTTTATTATCATCATTATAAACATTGTATTCCATTGATTATTACGGTTATTGAAAATACTGTACCATTTATTATTACAGTTACTAAACATAGTTTACCATTTATTATTACAGTTAGTGAATACAATCTACCGTTTATGATCATAGTTATTGAACATCGTGCTCCATTTATTATTACAGTTATTGAACACAGTGTACCATTTATTATTACAGTTATTGAAAATTGTGTACCATTCATTATCACAGTTATTGAACACAATCTACCCTTTATTATCATAGTTATTGAACATTGTGTTCCAGTTATTATCATTGTTATTGAACATAACGTGCCGTGTTTTATTACAGGTAATTTTGTATCATTTGTTAGCATTTGTGTATCATTTATTATTACAGTTATTGAACATTGTGTAATATTTATTATCATGGTTATTGAACATAATGTGCCATTTATTGTTACAGTTATTAAATATTGTGTATCGTTTATTATTACAATTATAATATTTGTACCATTTATTAATACAGTTATTGAACAGTATGTACCATTTATTATCATAGTTATTGAACATATAGTACCATTTATCATTATAGTTATTGAACATTGTGTAACATTTTGTTTACTATAGTTATTGAACATTGTGTAACATTTTGTTTACTGTAGTTATTGAACATTTTGTTACATTTTGTTTACTATAGTTATTGAATATTTTGTAAAATTTTTTGTCACAGTGATAGAACATTGTGTACTATTTATTATTACAGTTATTGAACGCGATGAACCATTTATTATGAAGGTTATTTTATTTTTAGTTTTTTTAAATTGAATTTTATTAATCACCTGTCGATGAAAACAACTGTAGTTTTTAAAACTAGTCATTTGTAATGAAACAAAACTAAATTAGTGTTATGATACAAGGGTTTAATTTTAAAAAATAAATTCAGCATGCCATTTAACAAAGTCAATACCGAATCGTACGCCATCAAATTCAACATTTTGCACCACTAAAAATTGTAGAAATTGTTTAAAAACGGGCTGTAATCGTAATACTGTTGTCGTATTCCGTTCCCGAGGTTCATGGTTCGACCGCCCACCCTACCACATCTCAATTCCTATTTTCAAACTACTGTACAAACTTGAACTTGAACTTGTACTTTTGAATATTGTTTAGTAGATAGTGTTTTAGTATTAATCAGTCTTGATAAAGAAGCGGTTAGCTTGGAAACCGGTAGACATTATAATCTTTTTTTCAAACCCTTATCCGCACCTCAATGGTGCATAGGGCACTGCATCATATAAACGCAGTGTTATCTTGATCGTTACCACATGAAGGAAAGGTGATCAGCCCTCCGCTTCACATTATAATTACCTAAGTTATAATAAAATATTTATAGTGATTTTAAAACAAAGTCACATTTTAATTTCATACTGTACAAACATTTGTATGAAAACGATATTATTTAATGCCGTTTTACAGGATCACGAGTCTACAGAGCATGACGGCGACATTGAAGACATTTCGGACGGCGAGCGGACCTCTTCTTCAGACCACAACACTCGGGCTTCCGACAGGGTCATCTACTACCCGGATAACATTGACGACAACACTCCGAGGTAAGGAAGTCCATTATTTGGTGTATGGGGCCATTTCAAAACACCACATCGCTCACTCCTTTCAAGAACGTCATAAATCAAAAAACTTGATATTTCAGGAGAACGTTTTTAAAGTTTAAAAATATAACACATTTTATTAAAAATAACTATCAAGCCACTTATTGAACTTTTTACTATGCAACACATCTTTTTAGGTAAAACCTGAAGGTTATTTCACAATTTGAAAAACATTTAATATATTTAAAAAAATAATTAAACAATACCTTTTCTTCAAAATGCAAAAAACAACACTTTCTGCCCTGTAGTGGGTAAATATTATGTTAAAAATATGCAGCTTTTGCTGGGATATAGTACATTTTCTGGGCATTCCGAAAACATGCACAACTAAAAATTAACGATTTTTGATTTATGACGTTCTTGAAAGGAGTAGGCGATATAACAAAATACTTATAGTGATTTTTAAACAAATTTTAATTATACTAATAATATAAATATCTCGATAATTGAATACCGCCATTGCAGTGAGTATACGGTGAACGCCATGGACGTGGAAGAGCTTCGCCAGTCGCAGCGGAAGGCCAAGAAACCCGTGCTTCCGATCCCCATGGTCACCGTGTCGGCCACCTCCGTAAGCGGCTCCGGCCAGGACTCTGACGAAGACGACGACGAGGTAGGCTTCCCAAACTATTATAGGTGTCTCAACATGATATGATCATTCTTTTAATATGAAAGAAGATGGAATTCTGAGCATCCCAGGGCTTACGGCCTGGCATTTGGCTGGCTTAAGTGATCACTTCATACACTTCGCTCACTCCTTTCAAGAGCGTCATAAATCAAAAATTGTCAAATTTCAGTTGTGTACGTTTTCGGAATGCCCAGAGAATGTACTATATCCCAGCAAAAGAGGGAAATTTTTAACTTAATATTTACCCGCTACAGGGCAGAAAGTGTTGTTTTTGCATTTTGAAGAAAAGGTATTGTGTAATTATTTTTTTAAATATACTAAACACTTTTCAAATGGAGAAAAAACCTTCAGGTTTTACCTAAATAGATCTGCTGCACAGTAAAAAGTTCAATAAGTGGCTTGATATTTATTTTTAATACATTGTATTATATTTCTAAACTTTAAAAATGATCTCCTGAAAAATCAAATTTTTTGATTTATGACGTTCTTGAAAGGAGTGAGCGACTTGTGTAACATTCATCATTCTGTCCATATTAAACATCCACATTGCATTAATTTTATAAACCTGTATATGTGCAATGGCCTTGGGTGCCTTCCACATGCGGGTAGCATTTTATATAGATTTGGAAGAGATTTAATTTGACTGATGGCACCATCAGTTGATTTAGCTTCTAAGACTGAGGAGCATATCTGGCAAGAGTCTACAAGATGGAATAAGGAACACCAGGATAAGGGAAATATGCGAGATGGAAGATGTCGTTAGGTGGGGAAGGCAACGAAGGAGACAATGGTGTGAGAATGGAACCATCCAGACTCCCCCACATTGCATTGCACGGCCAGCCCCAAGGTAGAACGACTCTCGGGCAGACGATCAAAGAGATTAAATGGCAGCTGTGAATCGACATCGCAGCAGGACAATTCCTTTTAAAAACACGCCACTAGGCATAAGACCAGAAGACCAGCAGAAGACCAAGAAGAAATATAAAAATAAATACATACAACAATGTGTCCTAATTGGATGGAATGGGCCACTATGGGTAGAATGGTGAATGTTACACGGGTATAAAGTGATCACATAACCAGCCTATGACATGTCATTAGCCCTATGAATACCTTGACACATCGCTCACTCCTTTCAAGAACGTCATAAATCAAAAATCGTCAATTTTCAGTTATGCATGTTTTCAGAATGCCTAGAAAATGTACTATACCCCAGAAAAAGAATCATATTTTTAACTTGATATTTACCCGCTACAGGGCAGAAAATGTTGTTTTTTTCATTTTGAAGAAAAGGTATTGTTTAATTATTTTTTTGAATAAACTAAATATTTTTCAAATGGAGAAAAAACCTTCAGGTTTCACCTAAAAATATCTGTTGCTCAGAAAAAAGTTCAATAAGTGGCTTGATATTTATTTTTAATACATTGTGTTATATTTTTAAACTTTAAAAACGGTCTCCTGAAAAATACAGTTTTTTGATTTATGACGTTCTTGAAAGGAGTGAGCGACATATATTCCTCATCATCAATATTGAGATGACAAAATATGCATACTGATTTTTTACGTTCACAGTCATTTTTTGTAGTGGAATTGTAATATTTTATTTGTTTTTTTTATTTTTGAATGCACGCGAACACAAGATATGGATATACCCGCACATTCAAATCATGGTATTTCTCATTTAGTATTCTAGTCCACTAACCGACTCACCTCGCACAATCTATCATTATCTATCTATCACTACTGCTACTACTACCATCACGCCGTTTCACCGCAGGGGTAGGCAGAGACGATGGAACGCCACACTCTTCTGTCCTGACATACCTCCTTCACATCCATACATCTAGTCATACATGCCCTCCGATTACGCAGACTTTTGACACTGCCAGATTTTAGGTTCTGATTTATCTGATCGGAAGGATGAAAGCAGAGTGAACGCTGTTGAAATGCGCTCCCTCAGGCGAATGTGTGGAAAATCATTGTATGACAGAATTAAAAACGAAGATATAAGAAAGGAATACAAGGCTGAACGAGGAATAATTGAAAAGATTTGGAAGAGTTCTTTATGGTGGTATGGACATGTGGATCGGATGGATAACGAGAGAATGACTAAGAAAATATATGTGGCGAATGTGAGAGGGAAAACAGAACGAGGACGACTGAAAAAGACTTGGCACGATCTATCTATCATTTTTTATTTCTTTATAACCCTTATCCGCACCTAATGGTGCATAGGGCACTGCATCAAATTGACGCAGTGTTATCTTGATCATTACTTACATGAAGGCAAGGTGATCACTCTTGCGCTTCAGGAACCAGTCCAGGGTAATATTAAATAAATATTACAGTGTTAAATCACTAATATTTATTTTCACCTCCCCCCCTGGGAATCGAACCCGGGACCTCCAGCACGGTAGCTAAACATGCTGACCATTACACCACGGAGGCGGACATGATCTATCTATCATACCTCACATAATCTGTAAAGCAAGCTAGATAACAGAATGCCGAACCCTCTTCTGGTGGAACGGAAGGCCTGTTGTCGACAGTCAGCAGTCCGCCTTCTCCTGAGGAGAGCAACGTGGTTTCCTCCCAGCAATGGGCAAATGCTGACAAGTACCCGATTGGCCCACACTAGATTATCCCTCCTGTTCCCAACACAGTTTAAAATAAAACACCTTTTTTAAAATGTATGTATTAAATGTTCAATCAGACACTGATTTTTTTTAGTCTAATAAGTTGTATTTTATTATTAAAAATACACATAAACATTCAACGTGACATTCGTTTGAAAATGCCATAACTCGGCTAAAAAATTGTCACAATTTTTTATTTTTATATATTTTTTTTTATTTATTTAATATATTTACATTTTTTTTATAACATAATACATTTGAATCATTTATGCATATGGAGAACTTTTATATTTTGATTCGCTGTGCCTCTCCATAAAAGAGACTGTGCTCTTGTGCTTGGAGAGGGACTTACACTCATGGTTTAATGTTATATAATAAAAGATATAATAGTCTTTTTTTTTTGTATATTTTTTCAAGACTTAAATGTATCTATGTGTTTTTTTAACATTAAAATACAGCTTAGTATTCTCAAAAAAATAGTGTTTGATTTAAATTTAATACATAAATTAAAATGTACAAATTAAATGCCAAATCTTTGAATAAATAAAAATTGAACTAAAATGAATTCAGAAGAAACAGAAATCTACTAACGATCTATAAATCTTGTACATAATAAGCAAAATAAATAATAAATGCAACTGAAAACAAATAAAAACATCCTCACACACACTCGAACGCCCTCCCACACTGTCAAACACCCTCACACACCATCAAACACCCTCACAAAACCTTAAACACCCTCACTCACCTCCAACACCCTCGCACACACTCACACCCTGATTCATGCTTCTCTTGCACTCACCTTTTGCACACAGCTCCGCCAGACGCCTGCCCGCACTGCTATGCACATATCGGCTTGCGCTTTTTAAAAAAATAAAAGAAATATTTTTGTTCTTACTATATATATTATTTAATACTACACCTAATCATAAAAGGCGAAATAGAGGGTCCACGAGGTGTGGGCAGAAGGCAGATCTCCCGGCTCCGGAATATACATATATATATATACATATATATATATATATATATATATATATATATATATATATATACAGTGGTGCCTCACACAACGAACTTAATTCGTTCCAGGAGCAAGTTCGTTATGCGAAAAGTTCGTTATGTGAAACGCGTTTTCCCATAACAATACATGTTAAAAAAAATAATTCGTTCTGTAGCATAAAATATGGTAAGATGACATAAAAAAAAGATAAATTTTTTGTTATTATTGGTTTGTCAAAATGGTGAAAATGGTGGTCTTATTGAGGCCAAACTCTTTGACGAGGTCACACTGTTTTACCCCACATTCACTCCTTCTAATTATTTCCTGTTTCATTTCAAGAGAAATCACCTTCCTGCTTTTTTTAGAACCCATCATATAAAAAAAATGTTGAGTTTATCTTAAAAGGACGACTGCCGTGATACGTGTGCGATTTAATTCGTAATGAAGAACGATTGCTGCGATACGTGCGTAAGTTAAGCGTACTACGCAGTGACTAACGAGTCTAACGACTGCCTGCGCGGGAGGATGCAATTAATCGGCAGTGATCGTAGAAGATCGGGCGACTTCGTTGTAATGATGAACGATTGCTGCGACACGTGCGTAAGTTAATCGTACTGCTCAGTGACTAACGACTGCCTGCGCGGAAGGATGCAATAAATCGGCAGTGATCGTGTGAAGTGGGCGACTTCGTTGTGTGAAGCGAAGTTCGTTGTGTGAAGCGAAGTTCGTTGTATGAATCGTGAAATGAACGAAAAGGATGTTCGTTGTGTGCAGCGTTCGCTGTGCGAGGCGTTCGTTATGCGAGGCACCACTGTATATATATATATATATATATATATATATATATATATATATATATATATATATATATATATATATATATATATATATATATATATATATATATATATATATATATATATATATATATATATATATATATATATATATATATATATATATATATATATATATATATATATATATATATATATATATATATATATATATATATATATATATATATATATATATATATATATATATATATATATATATATATATATATATATATATATATATATATATATATATATATATATATATATATATATATATATATATATATATATATATATATATATATATATATATATATATATATATATATATATATATATATATATATATATATATATACATATATATATATATATATATATATATATATATTTATATATATATATATATATATATATATATATATATATATATATATATATATATATATACATATTTATATATATATATATATATATATATATACATATTTATATATATATATATATATATATATATATATATATATATATATATATATATATATATATATATATATATATATATATATATATATATATATATATATATATATATATATATATATATATATATATATATATATATATATATATATATATATATATATATATATATATATATATATATATATATATATATATATATATATATATATATATATATATATATATATATATATATATATATATATATATATATATATATATATATATATATATATATATATATATATATATATATATATATATATATATATATATATATATATATATATATATATATATATATATATATATATATATATATATATATATATGTGTGTGTAAATTGAGTGTAAGTAATAGTTTATATTAGTGGATAGCATGCTTATTAAAGAAATAATAAAAAATAAATAAAAATGAATTGAAAATCGTGATTGATGTTGGCAGGTACAGACACTCAAAATTTTACTTAGGAATTATGTTTTCACTAAATTAAATGTAAAAATAACACCTTAGTCGAATACCCTGATATGTGAAGGGCTAAGACCCACTCAGAATGTTGTAAATTGAGTTTGCTTTGTGAAATTATCAAATATATGCAGAATGAATTGAAGATCGTGATTGATGTTGGCAGGTATCGACTCCTAGCGGTGACAACGGGGACCGGAACCCGCTCTCTGGGAGCTGCGAATCTCTGGAAAGGATAGCCCAGAGGACGAGCTTCCTGAAATCCGCCTTCGAGAGCCTCAGCGGAGCAGAGATGGAGTCCGGGAATCCGGGAGGTAACCATATGTGATTCTTGTCTCCCTCCATTGTGTAGTGGTATATAGCGCATTCGGTTACTCCTGCTGATGTGCTGTACACTAGATATTCGTTTCATTCGAACCCTTATCCGCACCCCAATGGTGCAAAGGGCACTGCATCATATAAACGCAGTGTTATCTTGATCGTTGACACACGATGGAAAGGTGATCAGTCCTCCGCTAATAGATATTACGGATAAGCAACACTTCTAGTCCTATTTATAGTCTATTACACTACGGAGGCAGATAAAATAGTAAATACATTAAAAATGTGCTGTTTTTTTTTTTAAATAAAATAAAAATAAACTTGGTGCGTTTATTGTAAACCCATCGGCATACCGGCCACCAAATTTAATTTTATTTAAAAAAAAAAATTGTTTTCTTATAGTCAAGTATTTTTTGTATTTTATATTAACACTATTATTCTAGTTCTACTTATAATACCTATACCCTTATACCCTTTACCATGAACTAAATTATATTTTATACCCACACACAGGCCATGCCTTTGTGGGATCTTTTTTTTTTATTCATTTTTATATTTTTTTAATGTAATGCAAAAGAATTTAAAAACAAAGAAAAATTTTTTTTTTTAAATCTTGGCGACTAAGAAAATTTTACGTTTGTACATCAGTCGCGGTTTAAACCACGCCTCCGCCCGTGGCGGTTTCTATTATAAAGATACTATGTGTTATATCTACAAATCAGTAAAGAAAACTTTTTGTAATGCATTATTTCTTATAATTTTTTGACGACAAAATATGATATCTGTTGTATATTTATTTTATTTATTTATTTCAAAGATACATGGATACATTTATTCTTCTTCTCCGTCTTAATCCTTATTGCTGAGGGCTGTGACCCTTGCAGAAGCAATGACTCTTCTCCAGTTATCCCTTGACTGCGCTGCACGTAGCGCTCCAACCACTGAGGTGCCTGCTGCTGCCTTAATTTGATCGGTCCATCGTGTGGGGATCTTCCTCTCCCTCTCTTTCCCTCCAGGCTACCGATCACAACTAGTCGTTCCAGGCTATCCTCGTTGCCACGCGCAACGTGTCCAAAGAACTGGAGAATCCGTCGGGTACAGATATTGGCCAGAGTCAAGCCATCCAGGCGTAGTTCCTGGCGTAGTTCCTATACATTTATAGACACATATTTATTTCAAAGATACATTTAATATATGCATTACGGCTCTTTAGGCATGGCCTGTGTTGAGCCAAAATACTAACGTGTCAATACAATTTTATTTTTTTATTTTTTATTATAATTTGTTAGTTTTTTTTAAATTATTAGATTATATACATCACATACTAGACATACAATAATAATTTACAGTATAAAGGTTTTACAATAAAATAATTACAACTGGACTTTATTGAAATCACTTTCCGCCTTTTCCCTTCCAATGCGAAGCAACCACATAGATCTGTTAGATAGATCTATTGTAAAGAGATCTGTTATATCGAGGCAATTTTCAATTTATTCAATAAAAAAATAATATATAATTGAATTGAAACATAACAAACAATATTCAAGGCGTATATATTAAAAGTAAAAGTAAGCAAGAAGACTTAAAGGTGTAGAAGAATCCCGCTTCGGAAAACTCCTTCGGACACATGGAACAGATCAATATCCAATGTGATATTGTTCAACATAGCGGTAGCTCTTCCTACAGGCATAACCATCGGCAGGTTGGTCCTGTGTATAGGAATGTGAAACAATCTATGCGGACGCTGTCTTAGGTAACTATCGGGAACATACAGACCAATGTTCCGGATAATTTCAGGATTATCCATCATACCGCGCAACAATGGATAAAAATGCGTGATTAAATACACATTCCTTCTAGTCTCTAAACTATTGTAGCCAAGCATACCCTGGAGAAACTGGGTCGGGTAGAGCCAAGGATAATAGGCAAGTGACAGTCATTTAGAATTCTGATTTTTGTCCTCCAGGCAACACGTCCATCAGCTCTCAGCATCACAAGTCCGTTCCAACTGCCGCCAAGTCGCCGCCTCGGGCCGCTCCTGTCCAGGCCCCCCCCGGGCGGGCTCCCGCGGTGCCCCCGCGCAATGCGGCCCTGATCAGCGCCGCCAAGCAGTCGCTCAACGACCCCGGCGCGCTCAACCGCAGGCAGGAGCTCACCCGCAGGATAGAAGAGACCAAGAAGCAACTGGAGAGCGTGAGGGTCTTCTTCTTCTGCCTTCACTTACTAGCTAACTATCCATCATGTTACTTCCCATCAAACCAGTCATTCTTCCACATTCATCTCCTCATAAATACCTGCCAATGAATCTTGGTCAGACGGAAGGAATATCTAATTTAACATACTCAACCTATAAAGGATTGTATTAGACTCGTGAAGTGTTTATACCAGTTGATATAATTAATTTTTTCATTCATCATTTTCTTTTGGAAAATTCGCCTTCGAAAAAACGTTATTTTCGTAAGTTGGCTATGAATGACGTCACAGAAATGATGGAGTTGTAGTTATGTTGGTGTCATTGCTAAATTATTGGCGGCTCTATTTGTTGATGTCTATGGACCACCCTCCCTCCTCATATTTGTATAACACAAATGGTAGTGCAGTGGTAAACAAACAATCCACACTACTACTATTATATCTATAATAACCATAGGCAATAAACCATATGACGTCATAAAACGTTCGATGACGGAAATTTGATGACGTATGCGAACACACATTTTTCGTTTTATTAAAATATCTAAAGTTTAAACCTTCATATCTCCCTTACTTCTTTACAGATTTAAATAAGAATGCTGATAGATGTTCCCATAACGATAGTCTTGTGATTTTTCATATGAATTTATTAGCTAATAATCACTAACTAACTAACCATCACGCCTCTTCCCCGCAGGGGTAGGCAGAGAGAATCATACGCCACACCACTCTGTCTTTGCAAACATTCTTTGCCTCTTCTACATTCATGCATCTCCTTATACATACCCGACGATTATTATGACTCCTGACCCGGCCGCTTTCAAGTATTTGACATACCTGATTGTGCCAAGTTTTCCTCGGTCGTCCTCTGCTTCTTTTTCCAACTACATTCGCCCCATAAATTTGTTTAACCGTTCTTTCTTCACTCATACGCTCCACATGTCCAAACCATCTCAACACACCTTTCTTAATTTTATCGATAAAGCTTATCTCAGCCTTACATTATTTCATCATTCGAACATCTATCAAACATCGTTTTGCCACACATTCGTCTGAGGGATCGCATTTCGACTGCATTCAGTCTGCTTTCATACATTGTGATATTTATCCATTTCTTAATTCGGAAATAGGCATGTTATACTTGGTCTTTATAATTTTTTTTTATATTATAATTTTTTTTTTCTTGTAACTCAAAATATTATTTTAAACATTTTCCGCAACTCAACCATCTAACATTAGTAAAATTAACAATGTCGCCATACTCTAATCTAATTCCAACTACATTCGCCTCATAAATTTGTTTAACTGTTCTTTCCTCACTCGTACGTTCCACACGTCCGAACCATCTCAACGATTATTCATATCGATGATTCCAGGTCGGATACCGGTCCAAGCTGAAGGCCAGCCAGTCCACCATGGACCTGAGCTACCGGAACGGCGACCGCGAGGCCGAGACGAGGCCCTCCGCCCCCCGCCAGCGCCCCCTCTCCCAGAACATCCCGTCCGCAGGCGGCCAGCGAGGCTACGCTTCAGGTGACTATTGGCCATCCGGATATTCACTTTTCTAAAGGTTGAGGGTGTCACGGACTCTCCGACGTCCAGTAACAAAACTAATCGTAGCACTTTGTGACAAAGCAGTGTCAGACTGGCGGATGATGTGTAAAAAGCAGGGTGGAATCAGAGCGAATGGTGTATAAACCTGATCCCTCACTGGTTTGAATGATTGACGCATGTCAGAATTTACCCTTCGGCTACAGGGACTTTTTGGGTTCTTTCTTTTAATCTTTCTGATCCAGAGTTACTAAATTTATGCAAAATCCATTTTTAATTCAAGTTCTACACTATTTCTTAAAATCCGTTGTGACACCATGCATTCTACATTATTTTCAAACATTGTAAAGATGCAATATGCATTGAATTTGGTGTCACAATAGATTTTCTGAAATGGTTTTGCCAAGTATGGGGAGATTTTGGAACAGGTAGATGATTTCATATATTTGGGTAGTATGTTTTCTAGGGATGGAAAGATTGATAAAGACATAGAAAGGAGAGTGAATGCTGGGAACAGAGTGAATGGTGCACTAAAATCAGTTTTAGCAAATAAAAATCTATCAGCGGAAGCTTAACTGGCAGTACACAATGGAGTTTTGGTTCCAACCCTTATGTATGGAAGCGAAGCATGGAGTTGGCAAAAGAAGGATGAAAGCAGACTGAATGCAGTCGAAATGCGAGCCCTCAGACGAATGTGTGGCAAAACGATGTTTGATACATGTTCGAATGATGAAATAAGGAAAGAATGTAAGGCTGAGATAAGCATTATTGATAAAATTAAGAAAGGTGTGTTGAGATGGTTTGGACATGTGGAGCGTATGAGTGAAGAAAGAACGGTTAAACAAATTTATGGGGCGAATGTAGTTGGAAAAAGAAGCAGAGGACGACCGAGGAAAACTTGGCACAATCAGGTATGTCAAATACTTGAAAGCGGCCGGGTCAGGAGTCGTAATAATCTTCGGGTATGTATGAGGAGATACATGAATGTACAAGAAGCAAAGAATGTTTGCAAAGACAGAGTGGTGTGGCGTTCGATTCTCTCTGGCTAACCCTATATTAGTATGTGAGGTCCGAATCCTGGATTATAATCACACACATGAGATATTATTATAAAATATTCCATATTCTTCTTCATCTTTGATGAGATGTTTAAAAAAGATATGAAAATAACTCCTGTAATTGGAGATAATCCAGATTTTGTATTTGGACACACTCAAAATGATGTAATATAATTTATTTGGAAAAGCTTGTGGGTATTTTTTTTTTATATTTGAGTGAAGAAAGAGCAGTAATACTAATTTATTAGGTGAATGAGGTTGGTAATAGAGGAAAACTTGGCATTATCAGGTATTTCAAATACTTGGGAGTGGTCAGGTCAGGAGTCGGAAGAAACGGTGGGTATGTATGAGGAGATGCATGGATGTTAAGAAGTCGAAGAATGTTTTTCTGAGACAGAGCAGTTCTGTGCCCTCTGCCCACCCCTGCGGGCAGCGGTGTGATGGTTGGCCAGTTAGTTTAGCGGTTTATTGGATTTGTTTGTGGTCGCAGACACTGCTTATGTTGTAAGCACGTTTATGCACCGCTTTATGCAAAATAATTTTAATGAAGAATCTGTCCTTTTCACTAAATCATTAAACCTCTCAAATCAAAACATTAAACCTCTCAAATGGAAGCATCAAACCTATCAAATGGAAACATTAAACCTCTCAAATGAAAGCATGAAACCTCTCAAATGAAAGCACTAAACCTCTCTAATGAAAGCATTAAATGTCTCTAATGAAAGCATTAAACCTCTCTAATGAAAACATTGAACCTCTCAAATTAAAACATTCAATTACTCAAAATATTGAATCTCCTTCATTGGAGAGTTTTGAACAATTCCTAGAATATGAATATGCATGTGTGATTAGTGTACTCGTTTGTTGACTAACTGTGGTTTTGGGTTTTTCTTCCCAGAAAATCCGACTAACCCTCCCCAAGCATCCACTAACAATAACAGATACAACCGAAATCAGTCTTACAACTTTCAAAGCAACCAAAACCAAGAGTCCTTTTACGATAGCTTGACCGCGGACGTGAATCAAAACCAAAAACCAGCGGTCAGTGATTACGAAACCAAGTTTAAAAACCCGTACGATATCCCCGCAAATTTAAACCACAGACATTACGCCTTGAAACTGGACGACCTCAACTATACGGCTTCGGAATTCATCCGCAAAAGGCACGAACAATTCCAGAAGAATTATAAAGACAAACCGGGAAAGACGGATTGTCCCCGGAGGACGGTTGATGCGCTTAGTAAGGATACTCCCAAAGCCGGCAGAGGTCACGCGTTCACGGTAGATCTAGGTGACGATAAAAAGCCCGGAAAAGTATTCGATCGCCTGTTCCCCAAAGCCAACAAACCCGCCCAAAATAGAAACTTCACCCTTCAACTCGACACTCAAAACAACCTCAAGGTCCCGGAGAGGAGCCAGAACCCTTCCAAGAGCCTCAAATCCAGGAGTATCTTAAAAAATTACAAATCCTGCCCTGTTTCCCCCGTCAGCGAGGAGTGCAAGTGGGGCGACTCGCTCGGGGCGGGCCTGGACAGCGACGCCGGCGCCAGGACCGCCATCCCGAGAAGCCAGACGGTCAGGGACGTGAGGAAGAGGAATTCAATGAGCTACTTTGTGGACATGGACACCGATTCGCACCTGATGAAAGACAACGGCAAGAGTTTGGTGGATTCTATCCAGAGCGACACGGAGAAGATGATTGCGGAGATCACCAGGAAGTACGGAGATCTGGACGACTATGAGCCGAGAAGTGGTACTTCTGATTACAGAGTCGATGAGAAAACATTCGACAAATTCGGAAAGGTGGCTGAAATTACGCCCGCCTTACCGCCTCTGGAAAACGATGATGGGAATTTTTCCTCTGATTCTCTGGAAGACTGCAGCTTGAGCCAAGAAGCTACTAAGAACAAGGTGTTCACTAAAAGGGTATGCAAAAAACACGACAAGAACAATCCCCTATGGTCGGTTGCCCGCCGATGTGTTTCTGACTACGAGATATATGCGGGACATGACGGGAATGCTAATCCCGTGTCTCCGAGCCATTACATCGCCCAGATGGATGCCTACATAGATAGGAATAACAAAAGCTTCACTCTTCCTAAGAACATGCCGTCTAATTTGGAAGAGTACGCGGACGCGTACTATACGAGCGTGAGCCAAGAGCGCTTGAACAACAACAACGCTCAGAGATGTTACAGCGCCTTGACCAAAAGATGCGTCACCAGATCTGACGAATCTATATTAAGTGACGAAAATTCAAACTGCTCCGGGGTGTCCAATGAAATCTTCATGAAGTACGGCGATCAGAACGCCTTTTCGCAGAGAAAGATAACGGATAAACCTTTCGTGGACAATTCGCAGAATTGCTCGTTCGAAAACCTCTGCTACGAAACGGAGGCGGCGTACTTGGAGAAGCATCGTCACAGCAGCGCCAGTTTCTTCCTCAGCCGGAGGCAGTTTGCCAAGGCCGGCGGGAGTCAGGAGTCTGTGCTATCTGACGATATTCCGCAGTCTGACAGCGACAACCAGCTGATGTCCAAGACGAATTGTAATTCCCTCGAGAGTATCCTGTCGGACGATTCGGACTACACGAAGAGTGCGCCTCTGGAAATGCTGTCAGAGCACCGGAAGCATATCAGGAAGCCGGAATTGGCTTCCGGCAATCCGGCGGGAGTGTGCATACCTAGATCGGGCCGGAGCTGCTACGAGTTTGACGGCGCTTCGAAGAGCTACGGATCTAGTCCGAACAACAACACGCCTCTGGGAATCTATATGTACTATACGGGCGCCTTCCGGCAGCCTGAAGGTACTGGATTTGGTCCTAGACCCGTTGTTATGGCCTCGCAACGTTCCACTAATGTGACTTCCGGCTTCGACATCCCCCAGGGAGATGTATCGCGCGAGTCCGTGACCAGATCTGTGAGCTTGCAAGACACGACAGCCAACAGAAGGAGAAACATCGCGTACTATTTTGACGGCAAGGAAATCAAGGAGTACGGACAGCCGACTTCCGAAATCAAACGCAGCGACGAAATACCAAGCATGAAAAGTAAGAACGAAGAGTACAAGAGCAATCAGAGAAAGTCTCTGTCCACAGATTGCGAGGATAAGTATAAATATGTCTGTTCCGTCGAGGGCATGGACACCGGCCGCGTCACTAAGTCCAGAAGCTGCAGTTTCGAGGTCGCCATGGGCCCGGCCGTCCCCGCCAAACCTGTACCGAAGAGAATCGCGGAGAAGTCTCACGTGCAGAAGAACTTGGAGAAGTTCGAGAGCCAGATACGGAAGCACGCCCAGAGCAAGGTGGACAAGACCCGGAACGACAGGAGGGCCGACGGCGCCCACCGCAAGCCCGCCGGGGAGACCATCGCCACCAAAAGCCTGGAGAGAAATTCGGGACTGGAGAGGAAAAATATCCACGGGAAACCAGTCCCGGACTTCGTTCCGCACAAGCCGCCCAAACCCGTCAAGAGGACTTCGTCCGTGAAGCTCACAAACCGAAACAGGGTGAAGAGCTGCGCGGACAAGTACCCTAACTTAGATTCCGGTCTCGGCGCAAATGTCAGGGCCAAAATAGACGGACTTCAACCCAAGAATTGGAACGCGGGGAAAAAGGTTTTAAACAACGGCGATTCTGATGAAAAGAGTTTCGAGGTTTACGTAGCGGAGAAAGAAGCGTCGGACAATAGGTCTGGGATACAGCCGGACAGCTTGGAGTATCCGGACCCCAGAACATCCGACAGGGCTTCGGACTTCAGTTTAGATTCTCTGGACAACGTTCTGGACGATGGATCTCACCATTGCTTCGCTAAAGACTCGTTGAATCTCGACAGCTACGCGGACGCTCCTAAGTTTGGCTCCAGCGGCAGCAACCTGGCGGCCAACAACCATCCCAAAACCGGTGTCTCCGATAAAAACATGCCTTTCTTAAAAACCTCCCCTAAAGACGGAGAAATCCCTACGCGAAGCGACGCCGTTCCGTCGGCTCCCATCGTCCGGCCGGAAGACATCGACATGTACAAAGACATCGAAAGAAAGATAGACATACTCAACAAGCTCGTGGAACTGGAGGAGAGAAAGATACTTCAAGAAAAGTACTTGAAAGAGTGGCGCATGCGGCCTCTCAAAGCCAACTTCAGCGACGGCAAAGGAACCGTCAAAATATTGTCCAGAAACTTCGAGAAGCTCGCCTCCAAACACGGAGCTCACGGCACGCTCGTCGCTTCCGACTTCTTCAGCTTGACGTACGACGATTTCGAATCCGATAAAGAGGACAACAGCGTCAAATCGGCAATCAAACGGAACTTGAGCCTACCGGACGTTCTGGACACCGACAATTTCAATTTAGCCTCGCCCAATTCAACCCTCGATTGTGACACCCCAGACCCGAATCGGGAATCAAATTCCAGGGCCGATCGAGACTTCGAAACCGTCGGCTTCTGCCGCGTACAAACAGACTCCGAAAAGACTGCCGTAATTTTAAACAATGCAAAATCAAACGACAAGGATGCAACGAAATGCGCAGACAAAATGAAAGACTTGAAACAGCGGGTTTACAACATCACGGTGATACCTAAGACAGATATACATATAGACAGCGAGAACTACGAATCTTCCACGACAAGTTCCAGCTGTGCGAACTCGCCCAAGCGGCTATTTTATGCGTCCAAACTCAGACCGAAAACCTCTAAAATATCCAGTCTATTTCGCAACAAATTTGACCGCGGCAGACTCTCATCCGCGCTCTGCGAATCCAACGAGTCTGACTCGATCCCCGTCGCGTCAGCTGCCTTCGCAAAGGTCGGCGGATCCGGACCTGGAACGAACGGAGCTCCACCTAGAAAGCTGTCTCCGCAACAGCCGGTTCTGCCACTGAGGATAGGAAGCGTTCAAGGTTGGAATATGGCGACACAGCCGCATGCCGCATGTACAGAGCCGCACATCACATGCGTGTGTAGAAGACCGTCTTAATTGTTAGAATGCTCCGTCGCTTATTTTTATAATTGCCTTTTTTTATCGTTTCGTTCTACGTGTATTATTTCAAATAATTTCATAGTCATGTTTTATTTAATTTTTTTCTTTTGGCTGTTGTAAAATGTAACAAAGACTCTAGGTTCGTAAAGAGCAAACGCATATTGTACCGTCGTCTTTCGGGCAAAATTTACCAATTAACAAGTTCTTTCTAGTTTGTTTTTTCTTACGAACTACATAAGGTGGCCATTTCATTTTGTAATCAGTAACTTTTGCCCGATTCAACACTGTATTTTTCTGTTCACATACTTATTTTTATTAATAAAACTCACTTATGCATGAATACAAGGTAATTTAATAAAATATGTGTTGACCGCCCTACCCATATGATATCGCTCACCCCTTTCAACAAGGTCATATATCAAAAATTGATAATTTTCATTTGTCCATGTTTTCGGAATGCCCAGAAAACGTACTATATCCCAGCAAAAGCGGCATATTTCTAACTTAATATTTACCGGCTACAAGGCTGAAAGTGTTGTTTTTGCATTTTGAAGAAAAAGTATTAAAAGATTTATACTATCCACTGACACTTGGTGATGGAATTGCATTTTTAATTTATTATTAGATTAAAACCAACATTTTTAGCTTTTCCACTTTTTTTATTTGACCAGCGACCGGGTTTCGTCGCTACCGACATCATCAGACTGGTGAGAGGCTATACAAATTGTTATGTTATATATAAAAGAAGGCAGGAGTTGATAACCATGATTTGATATAATAATAAAAAAAATAAAAATAAAATTATATCAAATCATGGTTATCAACTCCTGCCTTCTTTTATATATAACATAACAATTTGTATAGCCTCTCACCAGTCTGATGATGTCGGTAACGACGAAACCCGGTCGCTGGTCAAATAAAAAAAGTGGAAAAGCTAAAAATATTGGTTTTAATCTAATAATAATAAAAAAGAAAAAGTATTGTTTAATTATTTTTTTAAATATACTAAATATTTTTCAAATGGAGAAAAAACCTTCAGGTTTTACCTAAAAAGATCTCTGTTGCACAGTAAAAAGTTCAATAAGTGGCTAGATATTTATTTTTAATACATTTTACTATATTTTTAAACTTTAAAAACGATGTCCTGAAAAATCATGTTTTTTTATATATGACGTTGTTGAAAGGAGTGAGCAATATGTGATATATCTGTTATATTATCGCCCGAATGCAACCAGCCGTATTTTGTACGTTCAGGTACAAAAAAGTATAATTCTCCCAAGGTCGCCATCTCAAAATTCCACCTTGTAGGGTCTTGGCTTGCAAAATTGTTTTTAAAAAAATGTTTCTTACTTAAATTGAATTCTGTATTGTTATTAAAAAATCTATCGAAAAACAATACGAGGATTTTTTACCTATTTTATTGATAATATCCCAAAGGTAGGGCGGTTAATATACTGTGGTGTGGTTTATACAATTTTAATATTTATTCAATACTGTGTTTAATTTTACAAATGGACCATCTGCTTTTTGTCACAAAACAGGGCAAAACAGCCATCACTCCTTTTAACATTAAAAAAAATTCAAAACCAGTTTGCAGATGGTCCTTTGTACATTTTTTGTTCTTGTTGTAATATTTTGAAGCATGCATATTTTTAGTAGAGTATTTTTAGCAGAGTGATTTTGATACAAGCTTTATACTATATAAAATACATAACATATATATATATATATACACACACATATATATATATATATATATATATATATATATATATATATATATATATATATATATATATGAGGACCACTACGGAGGTACGCCTCCGTAGTGTAATGGTCAGCACGCTCGGCTACCGTTCTGGAGGTCCCGGGCTCGATTCCCAAGGGGGGTAAAATAAATATAAGTGATTTTTTCACTGTAATATTTATTCCATATTACCATGGACTGGTACATGAAGCGGAGGGCTGATCACCTTTCCTTCATGTGTAATCGATCGAGATAACACTGCGTTATTATATGAAACAGTGCCCTATGCACCATTGGGTGCCGATAAGGGTTTTATTATTATTATATTGTTTTATTATTTAATTTATTTATTACTAGCTCTATTACTATTCTATATTTTACTATGTGGCTCAGTCTGGTCAAATGGAAAAGAAAGAAAATACATAACACACATTTTTGCGTTTTGTTTCACGATGCGAGTGAATCAATGAAAATGTTCAAAAATATATGCGTATTAAAATACGATTTTGTGTCTATATTTCAAGGCAATCACTGTATTTCTTTTTGAAGTTTTGAACAAATGAATACTTTGATCACTTTTCGTTTGTGTATCTAACGATCAAGATAACACAGTTTCTGAGTTCTAGTTTTTTTTTATAAAGTTTTATTATATGTGCCACAAAATATCTGCAAAAAACGTTCAAAAAATCAATATTTTGTATTATATCTCCTTTTAGATGTAGCAGGAATAATGGGAAAAAATAGTGCATTGTTGGGTACAATATATCCTAAATTAAACAAGGTTTACTGGATTGTATTCTACATTTATTTTTTAAAAAAAAACCCTTATCCGCACCCAATGGTGCATAGGGCACTGCGTCATATAAACGCAGTGTTATCTTGATCGTTTACACATGAAGGAAAGGTGATCAACCTTCCGCTTCAAGGACCAATCCAGGGTAATATCGAATAAATATTACAGTGAAAAAATAACTTATATTTATTTTACCCCCCTTGGGAGTCGAACCCGGGACCTCCAGAACGGTAGCCGAGCGTGCTGACCATTACACTACGGAGGCGGACATTTATTTATGTATATTTTAATACATGACGCGTATCGTCTTATCAAGACATTATCAAACACATATTAATAAGACGAAGCGCGTAACGTATTAACATATACATAAATAAATGTAGAATTCAATCCAATTAACCTTGTTTAATTTTCGATATATTACCCAACAATTCAATAAATAAATTTGTCCACCTCAGTAGTGTGATGGTCTGCACACTCGGCTACCGTGCTGGAGGTTACATCTATTTTCACCCCCCTCTGGGAATCGAACCTGGGACTTCCAGCACGGTAGCTAAACACCGTTACACCACGGAGGCAGACAAGTTTGTATGGTCGGGAAGAAAACGTTCGTAATTTTTATGTTAGGTTATGTAGGCTAGGTAAGGTTAGGTTAGGTTAGGTTAGGTTACCTGATGTTGAGGCCCTGGCGGACGTCCACGCCCAACAATTCAATATGGAATTCTACCAACAGTCACAATAAATAAAAAAGTGCGGCCAATTTCCACCAAAATATAAATAATTTAGCTAAATTTCACGTCACAATCACTCTGCTAAAAAAATTCTACATTTTATAGGCTCTATGGCAAATAGACGCATAGACGTAGATTTTTTTAAATATAATTTTGCTAAATGTATTTTATTTTCTTTTTCTTTCCATTATCCGCTCCCCGTTAACACCACGCAATAACATCCCTTAAATCCGGCGACGATCCACGTATGTGTGTGCACGTGTGTGTGCGTGCAGGCGCGAGAAATCGCCTGGCGCCCAACGACTTTAGCTCGCTTATTGATGAAGACGGGTCGGGCCTCCGACGGGCGATATCGCTCTCCGATCTGGCCTTCAAGCCAAGAACGAACATAGGTTTGTATGATCAAAACTAATACCGCATCTTACAGACTATGAGACGGGATTAAAACGGCCACGGTGACATTACACAGCCCTGTTTTACACCTTAAGAGATTTATGAATTAAATTTTAAATTGAACACTGATTTTTTGAGTCTACTAAGTTGTATTTTATTGTTAAAAGATCACAAAACTTAATATTGTGACAGTTGTTTTGCCAAGTTATGACAATTTCAAACGAATGTGAAGATCAAATGCACTGACGGTCCTTATGTAGCCATACAGTTCTAGGTACTTAGGTAATAGGTTTAGCACGCAATACTTTACGGGAGACAACAATAGTTCATGGGGCATGCAGGTATGTATACTTATACATATTCATTGTATGTAGAGAGCGGGAGACGCTTATAAGCGTTCTTTTTGCTTACTTTAGGTAGAGCGCGAGAGACGCCTGCAAACATTGTACAGATGGGAATTGGGTGTTGCGGCTACTTGTGATTAGTATACTGAGGGTCGGGCGGCAGGCAGCCAGAGTATAATTAGGGTCCTTTTCCATACTGTCGGTAGAGAGCGGGAGACGCTTGCGAGCGTTCTATTTGCTTACTTTAGGTAGAGCGCGAGAGACGCCTGCAAACATTGTACAGATGGGAATTGGGTGTTGCGGCTACTTGTGATTAGTATACTGAGGGTCGGGCGGCAGACTGCCAGAGTATAATTAGGGTCCTTTTCCATACTGTCGGTAGAGAGCGGGAGACGCTTGCGAGCGTTCTATTTGCTTACTTTAGGTAGAGCGCGAGAGACGCCTGCAAACATTGTACAGATGGGAATTGGGTGTTGCGGCTACTTGTGATTAGTATACTGAGGGTCGGGCGGCAGACAGCCAGAGTATAATTAGGGTCCTTTTCCATACTGTCGGTAGAGAGCGGGAGACGCTTGCGAGCGTTCTATTTGCTTACTTTAGGTAGAGCGCGAGAGACGCCTGCAAACATTGTACAGATGGGAATTGGGTGTTGCGGCTACTTGTGATTAGTATACTGAGAGTCGGGCGGCAGACTGCCAGAGTATAATTAGGGTCCTTTTCCATACTGTCGGTAGAGAGCGGGAGACGCTTGCGAGCGTTCTATTTGCTTACTTTAGGTAGAGCGCGAGAGACGCCTGCAAACATTGTACAGATGGGAATTGGGTGTTGCGGCTACTTGTGATTAGTATACTGAGGGTCGGGCGGCAGACTGCCAGAGTATAATTAGGGTCCTTTTCCATACTGTCGGTAGAGAGCGGGAGACGCTTGCGAGCGTTCTATTTGCTTACTTTAGGCAGAGCGCGAGAGACGCCTGCAAACATTGTACAGATGGGAATTGGGTGTTGCAGCTACTTGTGATTAGTATACTGAGGGTCGGGCGGCAGACTGCCAGAGTATAATTAAGGGTGGGGTTGATGAACAAAATCACCCAACACCTAGGTTTTTTGTCCGTTGCGTCTTATAGTCTGTAAAATACGGTATTCAATAGAAACAAAGTTGATTTGCTAAGATACATAATGTTAAAATGTCTTCCTTCCCTTGGAAATTTTGTGTACACAACGATACCAATTTCTTATATTCGCCCCAACAAGTCAACTCAAGATTTTTAGAGCTGTGTACATTCTATATAGATAATGTTTATACTCAAGAAAAAGCCCTGAAAATACCCAAATTCTTCTTCATCTATGTTGAGATGTTAAAATGTATCCTTTTGGAATATTTATTTTTATTTTTTTATATTTATTATGGAATTATTCTGTCCGCCTCCGTGGTGTAATGGTCAGCACGTTCGGCTACCGTTCTGGAGGTCCCGAGTTCGATTCTCAAGGGGGGTAAAATAAATATAAGTGATTTTTTCACTGTCATATTTATTCAATATTACCCTGGACTGGTACCTGAAGCGGAGGGCTGATCACCTTTCCTTCATGTGTAAACGATCAAGATAACACTGCGTTTATATGACGTAGTGCCCTATGCACCATATGGGTGCGGATAAGGGTTTTATTATTATTATTATTATTTTATTATGTGTTTTATTTAAAAAAATTGTGTTTTATTTAGAAAATTTGTGTTTTATTTAGAAAATTTGTGTTTTATTTAGAAAATTTGTGTTTTTGTATTTAAGCATGTTATTTAGAGTTGAATACTAATATACACAAATTAACAACTTCCAAATTCGACAGCTCCTAGATTTGACATCGTTTTCCGTATAAATTTTTTATTGATGTATCAACACAGATTTATCCAGGCAGGAATGAGGAGTTTCGGGAATTTACAGGATTTATGACATGTCATTGGATGGATCGAGTGGTAAGCTTTGTACCCCGTGTATCAATCACCATTCTTCCCATGATTGACGACTGCATATCTCAGATTTTTACGGCTTTATGTATGCACTACAATTGAATATTTCGCTCACTCCTTTCAAGAACGTCATATATCAAAAATCGACAATTTTCAGTGGTGCATATTTTCGGAATGCCCAGAAAATGTACTATATCCCAGCGAAAGCGGCATATTTTTAACTTAATATTTACCCGCTACAGGCCAGAAAGTGTTGTTTTTGCATTTTGAAGAAAATGTATTGTTAAATTATTTTTTTAAATATACTAAATATTTTTCAAATGGAAAAAAAACATTCAGGTTTTACCTAAAAAGATCTGTTGCACAGTAAAAAGTTCAATAAGTGGCTTGATATTTATTTTTAATACATTTTATTATATTTTTAAACTTTAAAAAGGATCTCCTGAAAAATCATGTTTTTTTATATATGACGTTTTTGATAGGAATGAGCGATATATATATGATATTAAGATATTATCAAACACTCTCTATGTCTGTGTGTTTGATAATGTCTTAATAAGAGGAAACGCGTCACATACGTTTATCATATATGTATATGTAAATAAAAGTAGAATTCAATCCAATGACTGTATTTAATTTTGGATATATTACCCAACAATTCAATATGTAACTCTACCAACTGTCTGCAGTTACAATAAAAAAAGGATTTTTTAATATCAAAAATGTAATGTAATTTTTTATTTACTCATTAATTTACAGCATTGTTAACTTTGTGGTATGGTAATATAACACTCTCCTTATCATCTACATTTGACCTGATGATGGAACGATTGTTCTGAAACCGGTAGTCATGAAGTAGTGTGTTTAAGTGGTATTACACAAAGTGACAATGAATGAGAAGGAGGGTGTTTATTGTAACTGCAGACAGTTGGTAGAATTCTATATTAAATTGTTGGGTAATATATTCAAATTAAAACAAGGTTTGTTGGATTGAATTCTACATTTCTTTATGTATTTGTTCATACGTGACACGTTCGGTCTTCTTAGGACATTATCAAACACTGACTGTCAGTTTAGTAGCTTTATTTTACGTCATCATATTCGTATCTGTAATGCAGTATTTTTTTTTTAAATTTAAGTTTTACTTAGTAAATACCACAATTTAATGTACTTATCAAACGAATTTATTTTTTAAACGTGAAAGTTTGAAGCTTCGAGCTTTGGGAGAGGATTACCAAACTAGCTTTATTTTACGTAATCATATTCGTATCTGTAATGCAGTTCACTTCTTGTCACACTGACTGTCAGTGTTTGATAATGTCCTAAAAAGACAAAACGCGTCACGTATTAACATATACATAAATGAATGTAGAATTCAATCCAACAAACCTTGTTTTATTCTGGATTTATTACCCAACAATTCGATAAGGAAGGTGTTGTATTGTTGAATATAGATTTATTGGTTTGTGTCTCCGCTAATAATTTTGTTTAAAAATCAAGGTGGAAGCAACAATAAGCTATCCGGGACTCGAACCCAGTCGGGAAGGCACTCCAAGAACTTCTCTTCCAACATGACGAGAAGTAGCAGTGTCGGAGTTCTGAATCAGGTTCGTATCTCCGCTAAATGGTTGTAATGGAATATCTAATTTAACATACTCAACCTATAAAGGATTGTATTAGACTCGTGAAGTGTTTATAACACCCGATATAATTAATATTTTCATTCATCATTTTCTTTTGGAAAATTCACCATCGAAAAAACGTTATTTTCGTATGTTGGCAATAAATGACGTCACAGAAACGATGGAGTTATTTTAATGTTGGTGTCATTGCTAAATTTTTGGTGGCTCTATTTGTTGATGTCTATGGTCCACCCAAGATCTACCCAAGCTCCTTTGCCTAGCCGTCAAAATATTTTGAATTTTGTTAAGTAGATAGTGTTTTAGTATTAATCAGTCTTGATAAAGAAGCGGTTAGTTCGGAAACCGGTAGACATTATAATTAAGTTATAATAAAATATTTATAGTGATTTTAAAACAAAGTTATATTTCTATCATAAGACTTAAAATAATTTGGTTTTCCAGAGTGATTCAGAGTCGGAGGCAGGGGCCGGTATGAATGGGAGAAACGGATCCTCTACGCGAATCGGGGGACTGATGAGGCCGACCATCAGCTCCCAGAACAAGGTAGCCCCGGCGGCCGCCCGGCGGAGAGGGGTCCAACCAGCCTACAGCTCCGGTAACATATTCATATTCTTCACAACCCCAATGTACCTAAATATCTTGCTGGAAACTTTATATACCTCTCAGATCATGGTCCATCACCTGGTTCTTCCCAAGAAAGAACACTTTCCATTCCTCGCCATAACACATCATTCTTCAGTAGTTCCTTCTCTGTCCAAGTGGCCAGACTACGGAATGAATTACCTTAGATCATGGTCTATTACTTGGTTTTTTCCAAGAAAGAACACTTTCCATTCCTCGCCATAACACATCATTCTTCAGTAGTTCCTTCTCTGTCCAAGCGGCCAGACTATGGAATGAATTACCTCTCCACGTAAACAAATGCACCTTCTCTAATAACTTTTGGTTTCGCCTGGTACGAAACTAAACAAAAAATAAACGAATTACTCGAAGGACCTTGTGGGACCGATGGTTTTGCTACAGTGCGGATGGTTTGATGGCCACCACGTGATATTGACACGTAAGTTAGAATTATAGAGAGAATCTCATATTCTCTCTGTTACCGAGATGGCGACTCTAAAACAAGGAAATGTAGTGGTCGTTATTAGAGTCGCGAAATCCCCCCAAGTATGATCGACGATATAATCAAAATCCCCGAGACGAAGGGACGGCAATCCGATAAAAGCTAGCACCACAAAATGAAACAAAAGAACTGACCTCTCTTATGCTTTCTTGATAGTTGATCCAGCGCTGGGATCCTGGGTGATTTCTCTTGAATTGGTGTGTTCCTCTTTGGTAGCACAAATAATAACGAATAGCAAAGCGTAGCACTAAGACGCGTCCGTTGCCGAGAAATGTCAATTGCAACTGCACGGTTGTGTTTGTTATGTTAGGAACTCACACTTGAAAGCGTTCCCATTTCAAAATGAATTGCGAGCAGGTTCCGGCCAAACCAACTTTTAAGAAACATCTGACACATTACTTTGTATCATTAGAATCCCAAATGTGGACAATGTGCTAATATGTGTGGTTGTGTTGCGCAGTGAACCTGTCCACGGTGGGCCAGGAGGACTCCAGCTCGGAGGAGGCTGGCGCGGAAGCCCGGGCGGGCGGGGGTGGGGGAGGGAAGCCCGCTGTGCCCCCGCGCCCTTCTCGGGCTCCACAAGACAACGGCGGAGAGAGGAGAATCGTCGGTAAGGACATGTCTCTAAATACCTTCAGTAATGCTCCGCAGCTACTAGAATACAGGATCTCCTATATCGCTCACTCCTTTCAAGAACGTCATAAATCTAAAATCGTCAATTTTCAGTTGTGCATGTTTTCAGAGTGCCCAAAAAATGTACTATATCCCAGCAAAAGCGCCATATTTTTAACTTAATATTTACCCGCTACAGGGCAGAAAGTGTTGTTTTTGCATTTCGAAGTAAAGGTATTTGTTTAATTATTTTTTTAAATATACTAAATATTTTTCAAATGGAGAAAAAACCTTCAGGTTTTACCTAAAATGATCTGTTGTACAGTAAAAAGTTCAGTGAGTGGCTTGATATTTATTTTTAATACATTGTATTATATTTTTAAACTTTAAAAACGTTCTCCTGAAAAATCAAGTTTTTTGATTTATGACGTTCTCGAAAGGAGTGAGCGATATGTTTATTTATTTTTCACCATACACATAATAACAACTTGTGTATGAGGAAAAATAAAGGCCTAGGTGACGTTGTCCGCCTCCATGGTGATTACACCACGGAGGACCTTCAGGTCATCGTGTTTAGCTACCCTGCTAGAGGTCCCGGGTTCGACTCCCAGGGGGGGTGAAAATAAACATTAGAAATTTTACACTGTAATATTTATTTTATATTTCCCTGGACTGGTTCCTGAAGCGCAAGAGTGATCACCTTGCCTTCGTGTAAGCAATGATCAAGATAACACTGTGTCGATTCGATGCAGTGCCCTATGCACCATAGGGTGTGGATAAGGGTTATAAGTAAGTAAGGTGATGTTGTAAATGACAGAAGGACCTACAACCTGAGGACGAGGAGAGCTGACCCCAACAGTCTACAAGGACAATAAGCTGGGATGTAGCCAGAAAGAAGAAGACACATAATTACAATTTAAAATTTTGAACCCACACTGAGTTGTCCTGTGCCTAGGGCATATTTTACTATACTTACATACAGTAGCGAGCCCAGAAATCTTTCTAACTAACTAACAATCACGCCGCTTCTCCGCAGGGGTAGGCAGAGAGAATAGAGTGCCACACTCTGTCCTTTCAAACATTCTTCGCCTCTTCCACGTTCATGCATCTCCTCATACATACCCGCCGATTGTTACAACTCCTTACCTGACCACTTTCAAGTATTTGGCATACCTGATCGTGCCATTTTTTTCTCCGTCTTCCTCTGCTTCTTTTCCCAATAACATTCGCCTCATAAATTTGTTTTTTACATCAGAAATCTTTCCAGACTAAAAATATCACTTTTTTTAAATATATTTTTTGTCATATTATTTTTTGACATCTCATCAAAGATGAAGAAGAATATGGAACTTTGGGCTTTATTTACGGGGCTGACGACCGTCATAGGCTGGTTTAAGTGATCACACGTGTAACATTCATAAATTCTACCCATTATTGACAACCACACTCAACCATACTCAAATTCTTGGAAGTTCTATATGTATGAACCAATTTTGAAACATTGTTCTTGAATCACTAGAACTTCACTAGAGACATCTATCAAAAGTCTACGTAATCGGAGGGCATGTATGACTAGATGTATGGATGTGAAGGAGGCGAGGAGTATATGTCGGGACAGAAGAGTGTGGCGTTCCATCCCTTCTGCCTACCCCTGCGGGGAAACGGCGTGATGGTAGTAGTAGTATTTAGATTCACTCAGAATAAGTTATCCCGAGTGATGGGTGTATTTGCCTTTGCAGGTCGCAGTGGCAGTGAAAGGGATCTGTCATCCAAGGCGCGGGAGGTCACACACCGGTTGACGGCACCTTCCAGAAAGCACTCGGCCCCCTCTATGCCCAACATGGACCAGTCCAGCGGCCAAGGTGATACCTTTATTAACACACTGTTGTCGGCCGGTTTTTTCATGCCTTCGAATTATGTTATCTTGTAGCATTCTTTTGAGAAAGATTGATGGCAATCGCTCATGACATTTTTAATCATGGCACGGAGAAATACAAGAGGTCTATTACCAGATTGGTGAAATCGATTTGAAATTGATTTCACCAATCTGGTGGAGTCTTGAATTTTGTACCTTATGTAGCATAGTTTAATTTTTACTTCTAATTTTAATTTTAATTTTATTCCATTATTTTTAATTGCTATTACCCTTTTTTTTCAACCAAATTTCTATTCTGTATTTATGTATTATGTATATATGTCCGCCTCTGTAAAGTAATGGTCAGCACGCTCGGCTACCGTTCCGGAGGTCCCGGGCTCGATTCCCAGGGGGGTCAAATAAATATAAGTGATTTTTTCACTGTAATATTTATTCAATATTACCCTGGACTGGTACCTGAAGCGGAGGGCTGATCACCTTTCCTTCGTGTGTAAACGATCAAGATAACACTGTGTTCATATGAAGCAGTGCCCTATGCACCATTGGGGTGCGGATAAGGGTTTTATTATATATGTATTTAAGCTGCACCTTTATTGTTTGTGTACTGAAAATAAATAAAAATAAAATAAATTGCCTAACTTTATATAAAATCGTGCTTTCAATACAAAAAAAACCTTTATAAAAAATATTTTAAATATCATACAATACTTAAATTCACTCAAATTAAATTAATTTCTCATAAAATTATATCAAATCATGGTTATCAACTCCTGCCTTCTTTTATATATAACATAACAATTTGTATAGCCTCTCACCAGTCTGATGATGTCGGTAACGACGAAACCCGGTCGCTGGTCAAATAAAAAAGTGGAAAAGCTAAAAATATTGGTTGTAATCTAATAATAAATTATAAATCGCCTGGTTTCGGTATGTTCAGATTCTCTGCATTCGTCAGTAAGATCATCTTTCGGGCGTCCGCTGCGTGTATCATCCTCGATGCTCATTTTGCCTAGTTTAAATTTAGCAAACCACTTTTTGATTTTCCTAGCGCAGAGTCCGAATAATGTTTATCAAGCCTTTTTTGTTGCCAAAAAGCAATGCTTCATTATCTTACAAAATTATTTTTTTGAATTTTTTTCTCAATTACAAAAGTAGTTTTACTCAACGAACAAATTGTCCCACATCTATCACATTTATACACGTATCTTTCTAAGGTTGGTACTAACTAAAAAAAACATATCGCTCACTCCTTTCAAGAACGTCATATATCAAAAATCGTCAATTTTCTGTTGTGCATGTTTTCGGAATGCCCAGAAAATGTACTATATCCCAGCAAAAGCGGCATATTTTTAACTTATAATATTTACCCGCTACAGGGCAGAAGTGTTGTTTTTGCATTTTCAAGAAAAGGTATTGTTTAATTATTTTTTTAAAAACACTAAATATTTTTCAAATGGAGAAAAAAACATTCAGGTTTTATCTAAAAAGATCTGTTGCGTAGTAAAAAGTTCAATAAGTGGCTTGATATTTGTTTTTAATACATTGTATTATATTTTTAAACTTTAAAAACGATCTCCCGAAAAATCTAGTTTTTTTATATATGACATTATCAAAAGGAGTGAGCGATATGAATTTAATTCTAGTAACGCCATCTTTGTGTACTTGTGAACTTTTCAGCCCAACTGTTATGTTATTTTATTTTCTTGTTAAAGTTTTTTTTCTGGCATATTCTGGTAGAACTGCACATTTTACAAGATAACAAAAATAGTATAACTTTTTCCACTTTTATTGGACCGCCATATGAGTGTGCAATGTTGTGTTGTTGCAGTGACCCCGCTGGGATGCCAGCAGCTGGCGCAGCAGTTGACGCGCCTTACGGCCAAGATAGTGCACATGTACAGCAGCCTGGCCGGCGCGCCCCGCGAGCCCAGCCCCGCGGACCAGCTGGCCGACAGTGCCGGCATGATGCAGGGTGAGACATCCTCCCTGCACCAATATAAACTTCCATTATATACAGTTGTCCTCCTGCGATGTCGATTCCCAGCTATCGACCCATCTCTTTGGTGGTCTGCCCGGGAGTCGTCTACCATGGGGTCGGCCGTACAGTGCGATGTGGGGGAGTCTGGATGGTTCCATTCTCCTCACACGCGCATACCATTGTCTCCTTCGTTGCCTTCCCCACCTAACGACATCTTCCATCTCGCATATTTCCCTGATCCTGGCATTTCTGATCTCGAAGACTCTTGGCTTATAATATCTGATAAAAAGAAAAATCATATTCTAAAACCAAGGAATTATATATCAAGATGACCCAACAGTTCCGGTATTTCTGGCTAGAGTACCGAAAGCCGATACATGGGATTTTGGTGACCGATGGTTTAATGAAGTAATCTTGCGTCCAGGTCTGGAGGCGGCTATGCTGGAGGCGCAGAAGATGCTCTCGCAGGCCACGGGCGGCTCGGGAGGCCCCGCGCAGCGCCCCCGCAGCCCCCCGGAGGACCACTCCTCGCTGCCCATCAACACAATGTCCCGGACGCTGGACGAACTCGTCAACAAAGGTAATCCATTCATGTCGCTGACTTCGCAACACTTAGATAACTCCTTTACAACATTTTGAGTGTGTTTGAACACAGTTCTAAAAAAGTTTCTTTTCATTTCATCAATAGATGTCTCTAGTGAAGTTCTAGTGATTCAAGAACAATGTTTCAAAATTGGTTCAAATATAAAGTTCTAAAAAAGCTTCTTTTCATCTCACCAATAGATGTCTCTAGTAAAGTTCTAGTGATTCAAGAACAATGTTTCAAAATTGGTTCATATATAAAGAATTTGAGTAGTGTGGTTGTCAATAATGGGTAGAATTGGTGAATGTCACACGTGTGTAAAGTGATCACTTAAACCAGCCTATGATGGTCGTCAGCCCCATAAATGCCCAGACTTCCACATTCTTCTTCATCTTTGATGAGATAATATGAATATATTTCGTATTTTATTAGTATATTATTAGATCAATATAAAAGCTTGATTATTCATTCACGCATGGACATTATGTGACAATTGGTCCATTCTCGAGGGACAGTCAGAATGTAAATGGTGAGAAACTGATTCATTAAAAAGCGTGACCTCCTGTATAAGACTATGCGTGACCTCCTCATAAGACTATACGTGACTTCAAAAGACTACTGTTTATACATACAGAAGAGAATGAATAACCTATGTTTTTCTATTTCAGCATTGCCGGCCACAAACGGGGAACTGAACCAAGGGCAGGCCATGTGCGTGATGGACAAGTACTCCGACCTGCTGTACGACATGGTCAAGTTCGGCTCCGCCAACGGCCAGTCCTACGCCGGCACGCAGGACGGCAGCTAGTGCACCAACGGCCAGCTCCGTGCCGACGCGCTGGACGGCAGTTAGTGGGCTAGTGGCCAGACCCACGGGACCGCAGTTAGTGGACTAATGGCCATTCCCACGCTGGCGCTTAGTGAACTAATGGCCCCAGTCCTATGTGGCGCACAGGACGGCAGTTAGTGCACCAATGGCCAATCCAATGTGCTTGCAGGACAGCAGTTAGTGGACTAATAGCCAGTCTCGTGCCAGCGCATAGGACGGCAGTTAGTGCACCAATGGCCGGTACCATGCTGGCAATTAGTGCACCAATGGCCAGTACCATGCTGGCAATTAATGCAACAATTGCCAATCCCACACCGATATGCGGTACCGACAGTTAGTGCACTAATGGCTATTACCACGCTGGCAGTTAGTGCACCAATAGCTTGTCCCGCGCTGGCAATTAGTGCACCGATGGCCATTCCTAAGCCGGAGCACAGGACACCAGTTAGTGCACCAATGGCCAGTCCCACCCGAGTGTCATATTAATCCTAAAAACAAACAAAAAATAAACTTTTATTAATCGAATCGTCGCAGCAGTGGCGGACTCGCGGGTCGGCAAACGGATGGTGTAATTTTGTCTTTTTTATCGTTACCTCTAAGTGTATTACAATGTTACCGTGATAAGATTCATTTAAAGAATTTATTTTATTAGTTTTTACATTATTTTAGTCGTGTTTATTAGACGCTGTACATGTTCTCCTATCATACGGAATTGATTTTTAAAAAAATAATAAAATAATTATCTAAGGAAAATGATAGAATTGTCGTGGAATTGTTCTAGAAGTGTGTAGAAACAAATTTCGTAGGTTTTTTTCGGATGTGCGTAAAATGATAAAATTCTAACATTTTTGATGTTAATTGTACCTAGAAGAAATTATGCAATTATTATCGATAAAATCTGACATCCGTTTGGATGGGTATACACAGTAAACCCCCCTGTAACGTTGAGATAAGTTCGGCGTTATCGGAGGAAACGTTATAAGAGGTTAATGTTTTTAAATTGTGTTTTTATATTTTTAATGACTTGACCGAATATATGGACCGAATATATGGGTGGTCCCTCTTATAACGCATTATAAGAGGGACCACCATTATAGGAAAAAAAACTGCCGCAAACGTTATAGGAGAAGTTTTGTCAAGTTTAATCATTTAAATGAAATAGATTTTGCGCAAGTTATCATTTTGTGTTTTGTGATATTTCTTAATAATATAGTAAATGCAATTGATTCAGCATTTAAAAGTTTGGCACTGTGAAATTGTTAACCTATTCCACTCTGACCATTTTTTCTCATAACTGATCAGCTACTCTGATCTGAAAAATGTGATGTTTTTCCACCATTAAAATCAATAGTCCGCCTCCGTAGTGTAATGGTCAGCACGCTCGGCTACCGTTCTGGAGGTCCCGGGTTCGATTCCCAAGGGGGGTAAAGTAAATATAAGTGATTTTTTCACTGTAATATTTATTCAATATTACCATGGACTGGTACCTGAAGCGGAGGGCTGATCACCTTTCCTTCATGTGTAAACGATCAAGATAACACTGCGTTTATATGACACAGTGCCCTATGCACATTGGGGTGCGGATAAGGGTTTTATAATTTTATATAATAAAATCAATATTTTGGTTCCCTAATTTTGGGACACTCTGTCTGGCAATTTGTATAACCATGTTAATTAAGATTAACTGTTTTTATCTGAAATATTTGTTGGTAGAATATACTTGGGTGATAGAGAAATCAGTGATTAAAGTTATACCTGCGCCGGGCCAGACATTGTAGCCCACGGAGCTGCCTACTAGAATCATACGGGCCAGAATGTCTGGCCTACAGAGTGGTAAGAGTTAAGTTCAACCAGAACCATAACGAATCTTTAACTAACGTAAAATAACCTCACCTTTTACTTGGTAAGCGTCAAGTAAATTTCGACAATGATGGATTCACGGAAGATCATTTAAATGAAACCGGTTTTGCACAAGTTATCGTTTTATGTTTTGCAAACATTGTTACATTGAAGCAGTCAATGGAATAATCTCAAGAAAAAAGCCTTATACGAGTGTACGTTACAGGGGGGTTTACTGTATATACATTAGCCGTTAGCCATATGTCAGAGGCACTATCCACTGCGCTGGGAAATGCATGTTTTTGGGCGTTTGTCCACTACACGGAATTTCGCAGTCAGTTAGCGTTTTCAAAGGACGATTGGCTTGTGCTTTTGTCCGTCTTCCTTCGGATCGGAGCTCTTGATCGGTGTGTGAGCACGTTGCGCGTAAACTCCATCACGCTAAACTGTTGTAGACGCTTTTATTTTACAAAACCAGACTTCCGGACGGGTAAATTCCGAGTAGTGGACAAGCGCGCTTTCTCGGTACAACAGACTCATTTTACGGAGTAAATACCACATTTTTTAAAATCTAATGTTACATTCCGCATCATTTTCAAACACCGTTGATGCATGAAAACGATGCGGAATGCACGGAAACACGTGTCACAGTAGATTTTCAGAATGAGTGGTATTTACTAAGTAAAAATTTAATTAAAAGTGGATAATTTTACCACAATTTTATATACTTAGAATTTCTTAATTTTTGACGAGACGTCTGAATGTTATTTGTTGAAAATGAATATGATGTAACTCCGTTAATATGGCCTTTCTGAAAGGCGACGTGTGGAATCGTTGACATTGTACGTGCGTTAGTTTGTATATTCTTTAGTAGTCTAAATGTTAGCGGTATACGCAAAGCCAAAACGCAAGGATTACGTCCTTCCTAGGTTAGTTCGATTAACAAAGATATTATATATACGGTAACTTTTTAATAAGGAATTGTCATTAATCATTTTTAATTGTGTTATTTGTAAGCTTTGCCATTTAAAAATTATATTATTAATGGACATTGGGTTGTAAACGACTAATTTGAATAACGTTTCTAACTGCTCCGAATAACATATCTTGCTTATACCTGACGAAACAATTTTTGACTACTGATTTTCATTTAGTTTAAACTGTTTAAATTGGTGAACAAAATACAAATATTTCATTAAAAAAATTACTCCAATTTTATCAATGATATTGGTCTCATTTGAAAAACACTAAAAAATTCAATCACAATAATTCATAAACAATTTTCATCACAATAATTCAAAAGCAGTTTTCATCACGATAATTCAAAAGCAATAATCATCACGATAATCAAAAGACAATTTTAATCACTATAACTCAAAGACAATTTTTATCGCAATGACAATTTTGATCTTGTGATCAATTTCTGTTAATTCAAAATTAATTTTGATCACAGCAATGAAAAGACAATTTCGATCACAATTATTTAAAACAATTTTGATCATAATAATAAAATGTAAAAAAGACAATTTTGATCACAATGATTAATGAACATTTTTGTTCACAATTTATCAAAGACAATTTGTGTCAACAAAATTTTATCACAATTAAGACAATTTTTGTCACAATTATGATCATAATAGTTTAAAGACAATTTAGATCACAGTCGTTTAAAAATAATTTTTTATCACAATAATTCAAAGACAATATTTATCACAATTATTTAAAAACAATTATGATCATAATAGTTTAAAGTCAATTTAGATCACATTTATTTTAAAAACAATTAAAAACAACGATATTTTTGTTGAAATCTTCACCAAAATCCAATGGTATAAATGTCCTCTGATCTGGACGTCCAATAGTTTAATGTCCTAAAAATAATATACAGTTACGCAGGAATTAAAAAATGGTAAATTGAAAACTACAGAGAGTTGGAATTGATTTTAAACTTACAAATCATATTTTTTTTACATGCTCCGACATATTTTGTACTCACAGAAAGATATTTATTTTCTATTATACGAAAAATGATGCACAATTATATAGTTTATACGTCCACGTCTGAAGAATGTTTGCAGGTATTCAGTAATCCAATATGGGAAATTCAGTCAGTCAATATAGACATGCCACTCACTCCTTTCAACAATGTCATATATCAAAATACTTGATTTTTCAGGAGATCGTTTTTAAAGTTTAAAAATGTAATGGAATGTATTAAAATCAAATATCAAGCCACTTATTAAATTTTTAACTGTGCAACAGATCTTTTTAGGTGAAACCTGAATGTTTTTTCTCCATTTGATTTTAGTATATTTAAAATAATAATTAAACAATACCTTTTCTTCAAAATGCAAAAACAACACTTTCTGCCCTGTAGGGGGTAAATATTAAGTTTAAAATATGCCGCTTTTGCTGGGATATAGTACATTTTCTGGGCATTCCGAAAACATGCACAACTGAAAATTGCCGTTTTTTGATTTATGACGTTCTTGAAAGGAGTGAGCGATATATTGGAGGTAGATTCACGGTTCAACGAGAGACGTTGGCTACTGCCACCATCACGCCGTATCTCTGAAGTGACAGGCAGAGGATAGAACGCCACACTTTTCTGTCCTGACATACACTCATAGCTTCCTATACATTGTATAGAAGCAGTGTTGACACACGAAGGAAAGGTGATCAGCCTTCAGCTTCAGGTGCCAGTCTAGGGTCATATTAAATAAACATTTAACTAAAAAATCACAAATATTTATCTTGACCCTCTTGGGAATCGAACCAGGGAGCTCTAGCATGGTAGCCTAGCGCGCTGTCCACTACACTATGTAATGATTGATTATCAACATTTTTTATACACTTATTTAAACACTAGATGACCCTATAGCTGATTAATTTATGACCCTTTTAATTTAACCACACTCTTCAAAATTTGCATCAAGAATGAGAACACAGTCAACTTACTGTATGCTTTTATAAAAATTTGATCCATATATATAAAAATTATAAAAATTTATAAAAATTTGATGCATATATTCAGTCCTTACTTGCAAACATTCTTCAGGTCATTATATTAAGAATGCTTTAAAATAATAAATTATTTATTTACTGTATAAAAATATGGTTGTGACTCACGGCGTCTACTGATCGAGATGGATAAATTCACATCAAAAAGTGTGTGCAACTAATTTTATTCTATAACAAGGTGTGGACTTTTTCTGTTGAAAACCCACACTTTCTCAACCAGCAAAATACATGGATAATTTGCAGAAATTGTTTAGTGTTTTATTTTTAACGATTTGTGAGTCACGCCAGCGTATTAATATACATGCCATATTAAAAGTTATAGAAAGATGTTTTGATTTTTTTCGCTTTTATATTTCGAATTGAAAGTACAGTGGAACCTCTCATAACGATTGTAATTCATTCCATAATCTTACTTTAAGTGAAAAAAATAATATTTTGACTGACGGGGAATTTGAACTCCTTTCTCTGTAATTGGTTACGCAAAATGTCGCCCGTTGAGGGAGCAAATTTTTCACATTTTTTTGCCCGTTTTGTGAATTACTCATTTTGAGTGTGTCCGAATACTTGTTCACAAATCTGGATTATCTCCAATTACAGGAGTTATTTTTCATATTATTTTTTGACATCTCATCAAAGATGAAGATGGGAGTCTGGGCATTTACATTTATGTATTTATTGACTTGGCGTTTAATTTGTATAACTCCATTTTAATTTATGTATTAATTTTAAATCAAACACAGATTTTTTGAGTCTACTAAGTTGTATTTTACTAACAAAAAACACATAAAAAATTTGTTCGTTCGAACATTCGTTTGATAATGCCCTAACAAGGCGAAACAATTGTCACAATATAAATTTTTTATGTGTTTTTTGTTAATAAAATACAACTTAGTAGACTCAAAAAATCTGTGTTTGATTTAAAATTAATACATAAATTTAAAATTAATACATACATTTACATTTAAATTATAAGATAAAATGATAAAAATGAAAATGACATTTTCTGGCGTTTCTCATGTGTGTGATTATAATCAGGATTCAGACCTTACATACTAATATAAGAGTTTCTGCTCAATAAAAATATTTTTTTTCATCTCACCAATAGATGTCTCTACTGAAGTTCTAGTGATTCAAGAACAATGTTTCAAAATTGGGTCATATATAAAGAGCTTCCAAGAATTTTTGAGTAGTGTGGTTGTCAATAATGGGTTGAATTGGTGAGATTAGAATCTCATCAAAGATAAACCTCGTGAATGCCCAGTCTTCCATATTCTTCTTCATCTTTGATGAGATGTCAAAAAATAATACGAAAAATAACTGCTATAATTGGAAGTTAGTCAGATTTGTGAACAAATATTTGGACACACTCAAAATGTTGTAAATTACTCGTTTTGAGGGTTATAACCACTGTATAAAAAAGGATTTGAAGCTGAAAGAGTTAGACTGTGTACCGTGTAACGACGTAGGGCTGTCTGTGTGAATGTATCGAGCAATTAATAAATTATTAATCCAGTCTACTAACTATTGTTATTGATTATGTATGTAAAATATAATATGAATCGCAAGAAAATAACGCTTAACTAATTATTATTCATACCCTTACATTCCTTGTCCCATCTTCCTGGTCACAATCTGTGCGATGATCGGTTTGCTTCTTTCACAGTCTCTATCCTCTGTTTGGTCTGCCTCTGTAGTGTAATGGTCAGCACGCTCGGCTACCGTTCTGTAGGTCCCGGGTTCGATTCCCAGGGGGGTCCAAATAAATATAAGTGATTTTCCACTGTAATATTTATTCAATATTACCCTGGACTGGTACCTGAAGCGGAGGGCTGATCACCTTTCCTTCATGTGTAAAAACGATCAAGATAACACTGCGTTATATGACGCAGTGCCCTATGCACCATTTGGGTGCGGATAAGGGTTGTATTATCCTCTGTTTGTCTCTTCAACTCTGCGTACCCGCTGCAGGGCAAAGGAGCTAGTAGCCGACAGAAGAGTGGACATTTTAAATGACATCATCACGTGTTTAATTTTTGTATTAAATATTAAAACAAACTGTTGGGTAATATATCCAAAATAAAACAAGGTTTGTTGGATTGAATTCTACTTTTATTTATGTATATGTTAATACGTGACGCGTTTCGTCTTCTTAGGACATTATCAAACAATCGATTTATTTATGTATTAACATGTACATAAATAAATGTAGAATTAACCGGATCCATGCGGCTCGCATAAGCGTATGTGTTTTAACAAGACATGCCCCATACGCGGCTGACATAAGCGTTTGTGTTTTCACTTTGCTCCAAGTTTCGAACCTCAGTTCAACTTGGAGGAATTTTTTCATGGTGTGGAACTTTGGATAAAATAATACGTCAATCCTCGGCCTTATGACATCTGTTGAAATATCTGACTAATAATTTGTAACATCACAAGGATAAATAAAACAACAGATCCCTGATTTTTCTTGCGGTCGGTAATTAGTCCGCGCCATAATCATGCCCTATATCTGTCTCACTCTCGACGCTACGCATCGCCAGTGGGTAAGAGTGACACACGATGCGTGCTTTGATTTATTTATGTTACGATCTAATTTGTTTATATTACGATATATTTCGAGAATAATGTGACACACGTGTATTATAGAGTACCAAAAAGGCACAATGAATCCCATTGAACGTTTTTGTTTAGGAAAATAAATCGTTTCATAACTAAATACATGATAAAAGTAATCATTTAAAAAACGGCGAAATACAGCCGCGCACGAGCGTCTCTTAGGAACAAAGTTAACGCGTTTAAAAGGTTAAATCCAATAAACCTTGTTTAATTTTGGAAATATCACCCAACAATTCAATATGGAATTCTACCAACTGTCTGCAGTTACAATAAATAATAATGATTTTGTATTTCTCTCCCCGTCTAGCTTTCTTTTGATATCGTTATGGAATTTCATCAGCACATAGGCCGATGAAGGAACTGTGCTGTTAACGTGTATTACATTTTTGAATATTTTATTACATATTTAGAAAATTTGATGTTAGCTTGCGTCAGTTCTAAGTTGGTCACTTGAAGGACAAATAATATTTCCGGCACGTTTCTGCATTCTAAATATTTCCTATTCAATACAATTGTCATATATCTTCAAATACCCATATCATATATTGTAGTCGTACGGAGAAAGTGACCAACTAACAAAACGTAAAATGTTCAGGAGGGCCATTTAAGTCACTTCTGCTTGGCAACAAAATAAACATCAATGCAGTTAGTCATTTTTAACAAGTCAATATATTATACTTCCAAGTTTTAAATCCTTTGGGTTTTTTTCAGGGCAATATTAAACTAGTAAGATATCAAATAGTCAATGATCACATTTTTGTAAAAAAAATGCACTTGGTCACTGTCTCCTGTATGATTACGATATATAAAATATCTTTTTCCTTTTTTTGTTTTAACCTTTATCTGCATCCAATGAGGCATAGGGCACTACATTGTGGCAATGCAGTGTTATCTTGATTATTAATTGCATGAAGGCAATATGATCAGCCCTCCGCTTCAGGTACCAGTCCAGGGTTTTATTGAATAAATATTAGAGTGAAAACATCACTTATATTTAATTGACTCCCTGGGAATCGAACCCGGGACCTCCAGAACGTTAGCCGAACGTGCATTACATTACACTACGGTGGTGGACAAATATATTTATATGTAAAAATATATATCTTCCGTGGTGTAATGGTTAGCGTATTTATCTGCGGTGCTGAAGGTCCCGGGTTCAATTTCCAGGGGGCGTCAAATAAATACAAGTGATTTTACACTCTAGTATTTATTTATGATTACCCTGGACTGGTACCTGAAGCGCAGTAGTGATAACCTGAAGATGTAAGTTAACAATCAAGATAACACTGCGTCAATACGATGCAGTTTCCATGCACCATTGGGTGCGGATTAGGGTTAGAAGAATATATGTTTATTATACACGTCTTTTATGAATATTTAATAATTTGTAATTTTTTTGTTTGAAAAAGTTTTTTTTTTAAATGATGTGAATAGTTTAGTTTAGAGTGATATGAGATTGCTGGAAATATATAAATATACCAAACATAAATTCATTTACTCCAAATCTTAAATCTCCTAAAGTTATGACTGTTTTTTTTACCGCCATGGCAGCGCCATCTATCGAATTTTACAGCAACACACAATATTAATCATTGCACTAGCGGATAGCGAAGTAGGAACATAAGTAGTGTTTCATAAGCCATAGCTTTTTTGGTAGTCACTTGGACATATATTATATGTATATATAACTTGCAAGAATTCGACTAGTGTGGTTGTTAATAATGGGTAGAATTGGTGAATGTTACACATGTGCAAAGCCTATGACGGTCGTCAGCCCCGTAAATAAATGCCCTGACTTCCATAATCTTCTTCATCTTTGATGAGATGTTAAAAAATAATATGAAAAATAACTCCTATAATTGGAGATAATCCAGATTTGTGAACAAGTATTTGGACACACTCAAAATGTTCTTTAAATGTTAGTTAGACATTCTCATAACATTGTTTTGACATTCTTAAAACGTTATTTTTGAGACTGTAAAACGTTATTTTAAATTATAAAAACGTTATTTTGATATACTCAAAACGTTATTCTTAAATTTTTCACTCGTAGATCGGGAAGAAATGATTTGCTTGCCTTTTTTTACAAAATATTAATAGTCTAATTTTTATTAGCTTCGCTACTAATCTTAACAAACTTAACATATTTATTTTGTAAAAACTATATCTGAAATTTCCTCGGCAAATTCTGATGCTGGCAGCACTCCACTGAATCATATTACTACTCCGCCATGTTCCAAAGTCATCTGACTGCACTTTGTGGCAGAATCTAGCCTCCCAAGAGCTATCCGGCCCGTAACAAAGCTATACTGGATAAAGCCAACTCAGAATGGGAGATATCGCTCACTCCTTTCAACAACGTCATATATCAAAAATCGTAAATTTTCAGTTGTGCATGTTTTCGGAATGCCCAGAAAATGTACTATATCCCAGCAAAAGTGGCATATTTTTAACTTAATATACTAAATTTTTTTAAATATACTAAATATTTTTCAAATGGAGAAAAAACCTTCAGGTTTTACCTAAAAAGATCTGTTGCACAGTAAAAAGTTCAATAAGTGGCTTGATAATTATTTTTATTACATTTCATTATATTCTTAAACTTTAAAAACGATCTCCTGAAAAATCAAGTTTTTTGATAAATGACGTTGAAAGGAGTGAGCGATACTACTACTACTACTACTACTACCATCACGCCGTTTCCCCGCAGGGGTAGGCAGAGAGGATGGAACGCCACACTCTTCTGTCCTGACATACACTCCTAGCCTCCTTCACATCCATACATCTAGTCATACATGCCCTCCGATTACGCAGACTTTTGACACCGCCAGATTTTAGGTTCTGATTAATCTGATCGTGCCAAGTCTTTTTCGGTCGTCCACGTTCTGTTTTCCCTCTCACATTCGCCACATATATTTTCTTAGTCATTCTCTCGCTATCCATTCGCTCCACATGTCCATACCACCGCAAAGAGCTCTTTCTAATCTTTTCAATTATTCCTCGTTCAGCCTTACATTCCTTTCTTATATCGTCGTTTTTAATTCTGTCATACAATGATTTTTCACACATTCGTCTGAGGGAGCGCATTTCAACAGCATTCACTCTGCTTTCATCCTTCCTTTGCCAGTTCCATGTTTCGCTTCCATACATTAGTGTCGGTACTAGCACGCCGTTGTGAACCGCTAGCTTGGCTTCCATGGACATATTCTTATTCCCAATCACTCTGTTAAAAGCACCATTTATTCTATTCCCTGCATTCACTCTTCTCTCAATATCCTTATCCACTTTTCCATCCCTTGTGAACATGCTTCCTAGATATAAAAATTCTTGCACCTGTTCTAGGGATTCATTGTGCACGATAATCTTGCATTCTGTCAAATCTTTCTCTCTTTCAAACACCATGACCTTTGACTTACCTTCATTCATTGCCAGATCATTTTCCATACATACATCGTACATTCTTGACACTATTAGTTGCAAGTCCTCCGCGCTGCTCGCTAGCAGTACGGCGTCATCCGCATACAGCAAGCAACTAACAGTTATATTCATCATTTTCGCTCCGACTCCCATACTTTCAATCTCTTTCATACAATGGTCCATATAGAGATTAAACAACCATGGTGACATTACACATCCCTGCTTTACGCCTTTGGATATTGCAAACCATGATGTAATGTCCCCATTCACTCTTATACTAGCTGTGCTGCCCTCGTAGAGGGAAGCAACTGCTTGTATAAGTTTATTGTCTACTCCATATTTTTCCAGCACGCTCCATAATTTTATCCTATCAACCTTATCATACGCTTTCTGCAAATCCACGAAAGCACAGAAGAGTTTCTGATTTTTAGCCAAAAACTTTTCCGTCAGCATTCGTAGTGCAAAAATTTGATCTGTGCAACCTCTTCCACTCATAAAAGCACCTTGCACATCCCAAATCCGTTCTTTCGTCACCATTCTAACTTTTTCAATTATAATCTTACTATAGAGTTTACCGACAGAGCTTAGCAGGCTTATCGCCCTATAATTCCCACACTCTGCGCGAGATCCCTTTCCCTTGAATAGAGGCATGATTACTGCCCTTCTCCAATCCAGAGGTGTGTATCCTTCCTCAAGACACAGGTTAAATAGTCTGTGAATCCATGTGAGGGTGGTCAGTCCACCACATTTTACAAACTCTATAGCAATATTATCATACCCAACAGCCTTACCGTTCCGCATTAATTTTAAGGCATTCGTTATTTCTGACATACTTATCTCACATACCATACCGTCACTCACCCTTGCCTCTATGGGTGTCTCGGTGGAGACATTGCCGTTACTTTCATAAATTTCCATAAAGTATTCTTTCCATCTTTCTTTCACTTCACTTTCATTCGTCAATATTTTTCCATCATTTGATTTGATAACTTTCATACCTCCATTTTCAGTCTCATTTTTTGCGTTCTTTACCTCTTTCCAGAAAAGCTTAATGTTTTCTTGAAAGTGGGTTGACATTTTCATACCTTCTTCTCTCTTTAGACGATCTTTCCGTTCTTTTACTCCCATTTTCACTTTTCTCTTACATTCTTTATACCGATCTTTCATTATTTTAAAAAGTTCACTCTTAACATCGTTAACTGCTAACATATTTAGCCAAGCATTCTTCTTCTCAGAGACAAGTCCTTTCATGCCCTCATCCCACCATGCATCTCCTTTTTTTCTACCTTGGATCGCAACTCCACATACACTCTTTGCTGACTCATACATACACGATTTGATGTGCTCCCAGGTATCGTCTACATTCATATCCATAATCCTTACATTCAATCTTTCATTCACTTCCCTTTCATACGACTTACTTACATTCTCGACTTGTAGTTTTTCAACTTTGACTCTAGATGAAACCGGAACAGTTTTGTTCCTGGACCGCCATCCACGGAACAGAATTACTCTCGATACGACGAGGAAATGGTCCGACTCCATTTCAGCCCCTCTAAATACTCTCGTATCGATTGTATTTCTCCTCAATCTCGAGTCAACAACAACATAATCGATTATGGTCCTTTCATTCCCTCTCTCCCACGTATACTGATGGATCCCCTTGTGATCGAAAAAAGTATTCGAAATAAAGAGGTTCCATTCCAGACACAACTCGAGCAGACTATTCCCATTACCATTCGTTCTGTTATCACCAAACATACCTAAGGCTGATTCGAAGCCATCCCTCCGAGTGCCTACCCATCCGTTAAAATCACCTGCTAGAATCACTCTTTCATTCGATCTTCTATTCGTCAGCACTTCTCTTACACTCTCCCAGAACTCTCGTTTCACATCCTCAGAAGATGAGTTCACAGGAGCATACCCTATTACGATAAGGATACTCGTGACTCCAATCTTGAAGGAGATCCACATGAGCCTGGCACTTATACATTTGTATTCTTTCATACACTCTACCATTCTTGGGGATAGTAGCGCCGCGACGCCCTGACTCGCCCGCTCTGTGTCCTGTACTCCAGACCACAGAACAAGCGTGTCATTATGCTCCAACGTGCCACTTCCCCTTTTCATGCATTCGCTTACACACACAATGTCTAGAGCTTTGCTCTTCATACTTTCGCACAACTCATTCATCTTCTTATCCATTCCTCCTCGGATATTCCAAGCGCCTATGCGGCATTCCATCCTCCTCTTTGCACCCCCGCGAGAGACGCTGCATAGTGGGTGGTGAGCCTCACTGCTACGTAACGGCATTCTCTCGCACAACTTTTATTATCCTATTTGCACATACTTAAACTTATAAATTGAGTGAGCGATATGTGTGCCTATATGCTCCATTCCTTTCTTCTAACCCTTATCCGCACCCAATGGTGCATAGGGCACTGTGTCATGTAGAAGCAGTGTTATCTTGGTCGCTAACACGTTGACTGCCACGGCGATTTTCAGAATTCCCAGAGAATTGAAAGGAGTGAGCGATATGAATTCCAAGCGGTGACAAGGCAACGCGACAAGTAGGATCAAGGACATTCCCGCTGTGTGGTAAAGGAAACGAAGGAGGAACAGAGGCGGCAATAGGGGGATAGCACCTGTGGCTACGCACATTAAAACTTTGTTATTTGAGGGGCATTCCATTTAAACATGTATATTAATTATAATATTACATTTATTGTAAAAACACATTTCTATAGGATATAAAATGACTGACAATAACTATTATTTGTTTTTTCTTTCTTTGAACCTTATCTAAACCCGTATGGTGCAAAGGGCACTGCGTTGGATCGACACAATCGCTTATCACGTTAAGAAAATTGATAAGCCGTGCGCTCCGGATGTTGGGTGAATGAGAGGAATAAAGATGACGTGAGTGAAGGACACTACAGCTGTCCAAATTTAAAACACAGTAAGGGATATTTTTTTTGTAGGTTTTTTTTGCATTTATGGACTAAGTAGACTCTACTTAATAATAAATAATGATAAAACCCTTATCCGCACCCCAATGGTGCATAGAGCACTGTGTCTTATAAACGCAGTGTTATCATGATCGTTTTACTTATGAAGGAAAGGTGATCAGCCCTCCGCTTCAGGTACCAGTCCAGGGTAATATTGAATAAATATTACAGTGAAAAAATCACTTATATTTATTTTTTACCCCCCTTGGGAATCGAACCTGGGACCTCCAGAACGGTAGCCGAGCGTGCTGACCATTACACTACGGAGGCGGAGGCAGACTCTACTTAGTCCAAAAATACAAAAAAAACCTACTACAAAAAAAATGTCCCTTACTGTGTTTTAAATTTGGACAGCCGACTACTGCCGAGCAATCTAAGAGGAAAAGGAGGGTAACAGCGATGGCGATGGCACTCGGGTTTGCATACTTCATAAAACTAAAAACGTTAATGTTCATTTGTTCAAAATCTTAGTTTACTTTAAAATGTTGATACAACATATTGAGTTGATGGCCTATGGCAGGTAATAAGCCCTGTAAATACCCAGACTTCCATATTCTTCCTAGTTATATTGAGATGATGTATAAGTATGTATAAGAAAATGTAGCCAAACGCGTTGATATCAACACTAAAATTACAACATTTTGAGTGTGTCCAAATACTTGTTCACAAAATCTGGATTATCTCCAATTACAGGAGTTATTTTCATATTATTTTATCTCATTAAAGATGAAGAAGAATATGGAAATAAATAAATAAGAATATGAATTTGAGTAGTGTGGTTGTCAATAATGGGTAGAATTGGTGAATGTTACACGTGTGTAAAGTGATCACTTAAACCAGCCTATGACGGTCGTCAGCCCCGTAAATGCCCAGACTTCCATATTCTTTTTCATCTTTGATGAGATGTCAAAAAATAACACTATAGAATTTGTGGGGGTGTACATAAGTAAAAACAGGACGTTAATTTTAAACGACATTTATTGTTTTTAATAAATATACTTTTGCTTACGCTAGACACAGGTTGATTCATCAGATAATTAAATAAATTAATAAAAATTCCCTGCATAAGTACATACATACGTATATTGGATTTGCAAACCATTTAAATACAATATTTCTGATATGATTATATCGTGGGTATACTGGCATTCACCGACCATTCACCGACTATACTCAGCGGAACTTCGAGACGCCGGACTGACCTGGGAGGAAGCCAAGGAGATGGTGCGTGACAGGGTGACGTCTCGTGTTGGCCATATGCTCCACCTAGGGAGCGAACATGGTAAAAGAAGAAAGAAGGGATACTGGCAATAAAGGTGAACTGCTAAAAAACACGTTATTTAAAGTTTTTAGCCTGAATAAAATACCCGCTATTAAACTTAACCGGATCCACGCGGCTCGCATAACCGTATGTGTTTTAACAAAACATGCCCCATACGCGGCTGACACAAGCGTTTGTGTACATTGCTCCAAGTTTCCAACCTCAGTTCAACTTGGAGGGATTTTTTCATGGTGTGGCACTTTGGATAAAATAATACGTCAATCCTTGGCCTTATGACATCTGTTGAAATATCTGACTAATAATTTGTAACATCACAAGGATAAATAAAAGAACAGATCCCTGATTTTTCTCGAGGTCGGTAATTAGTCCGCGCCATAATCATGCCCTATATCTGTCTCACTCTCGACGCTACGCATCGCCAGTGGATAAGAGTGACACACGATGCGTGCTTTGATTTATTTATGTTACGATCTTATTTGTTTATATTACGATACATTTCAAGAATAATGTGACACACGTGTATTATAGAGTACCAAAAAGGCACAATGAATCCCATTGAACGTTTTTGTTTAGGAAAATAAATCGTTTCTTAACTAAATACATGATAAAAGTTATCATTTAAAAAACGGCGAAATACCGCCGCGCACGGGCGTCTCTTAGGAACAAAGTTAACGCGGTTAAAAGGTTAAAGTTTAATTCAATTTTAAAACCACAAATATGACACTTCAAACAACTTAGTGTATTTGACCAGTTTATAGAATGTTGAAAACTTTATAATTTGCATCATTAACTCAAAATCACATATTTTCCAACGTTTTTTGCCAGTACACTCACGATATCTGAGTAAAAATTATTTACTAGACTAGCACTGCACTAGAATTTAACACATTGTTGCGGCTACTTGTGAATACAACTCAGTATACTAATTAGGACATATGTCTAATTTAGTATACTAATTGCAGTATTTACATCACAAGCTGGTCTTTGCAATGCCCTAAACTGTAACATTCATACCACAAACTAGTATTTTTAAAACAATGCCTTAAAATTTTAGCGAATGCTGTCCTGTTATTAAGTATAGGTAAGATCCTTACAATATTTTACCTTTTTTAGTAATTAAAACAAGTAATCATTCAGATATATTGCATTTAAATCGATAAAATAATTTATTAAATTATAGTCCTCTAAAATCAGATACTATATAGAATTGCAAAATATTATAAACATAAAACAATCCGCACTAAACATAAAAACTACTAACCTTCTTCTTCAAACTCTTATCTGCACCCCAATGGTGCATAGGGCACTGCGTCATATAAACGCAGAGTTATCTTGATCGTTAACACATGAAGGAAAGGTGACTAGTCCTCCGCTTCAGGCACCAGTCCAGAGTAGGTAATATTGAATAAATATTAGAGTGAAAAAATCACTTATGTTTATTAGACTCCCCTCTGGGAATCGAACCCGGGACCTCCAGAACGGTAGCCGAGCGTGCTGACCATTACACTACGGAGGCGGACATTAGGATGGTTAATTAGTTAGTAATTATTTGACCAATTATCAAACAAATGTGTAAGGAAAATTTCTATAAGTAATTTGTACATATAGTTTGGTAAATAAAAATGTCAGTCACGCCCCTTTTGATCGTGTGAGGAATGCGCAACCATATAGGCACCATGTCAACACACACAGTGTCCATGGGGTGATTTTTACGGACTGTGAATTTACATACTGATACCATGCTGACACCTTGTGGGCACACACAGCGTCCATAGCATTTTGATGGACGGTAATTATTTGTATGGAAACCATATACAAAACATTTTGGTACGCACAGCGTTCATAGGGTTATTTTTATGGACTGTGATTTTAAATACGGATACCATGCTGACACCATGTAGGCACACACAGCATCCATAGGGTGATTTTAATGGACGATGCGAGTTGGTGACACAGTAGTGACAACATCCCGCAACCGTGCGAATACCCACATAGTCTGGCAAGGATCATTCTAGATTAGTCTCTCCTGATGAGAATGACAGAGGATAGAGACGAAAACATAAATAGACAAAAATTTGCAACTCTCAATATAAATGATTTCGAGGACTATTCAGCGGCGTTATGGGATAAGAGGACAAGTCAATATACTGACTTATCCCCTTTTTCTACTACAACGCTGTATTAAAAATTTAAGAAATATTAAAAAATGGGTAAAAATACAAATATTTGAGATTAAGAGTACAGTAGTTCCCTGGCATTCACGTATTGCACGTATTTCAAAGACACAACGCGTGTGAGGAGAATGGAACCATCCAGACTCCCCCACATTGCACTGCACGGCTAACCCCAAGGTAGACTACTCCCGGGCAGACCACCAAAGAGATGGATCTACAGCTGGGAGAATCCACACCACAAGAGGCTAATCCCTAAAAAAATTGGTGGCATTTACCAAGTAAAACTTAAAATCTTCTTCTCCTAACCCTTATCCGCACCCAATGGTGCATAGGGCACTGCATCATATAAACGCAAAGTTATCTTGATCGTTAACCCATGCAGGAAAGGTGATCAGACCTCCGCTTCAGGAACCAGTCCAGGGCAATATCGAATAAATATCATAGTGAAAAAAATCACTTATATTTATTTGATTAAGATAACACTGCTTCTGTACGACCCAGTGTCCTATGCAGCATTGGGTGCGTATAAGGATTAGAAGAAGAAGAATGCAGAAATAAAATGATGAAAAATCATGGGTTTTAAATTACTTACTATATTTGTTGATTTATACCACTGGGAATTGAACCCGGGACCTCCAGTACGGTAGTTCAGCGTGCTGACCATTACGCTACGGAGGCGGACAAACTTAAAAAACGAGGTAATCATTTTAGGAATGCTATTCATTATCAATCAAAATATTTCAAAATCAAATTGTATACGTAGAATTGTATAGAATTGTATAGAATTGTAATTGTATACAAATTGTATACGTAGAAGCGTGAAGGAAATATTGTGGGTTTTATTCCAGGTACGAGATTGCCAAGAAAAGACTGCACAAACGCATTTCAAAAACAAACAGCCGCCATTTTGACTTACATCCTAAAAAAGTCAATGAGAAATAAAATAAGTCAGATTGAATTAAAATTCACAAACGTCAAAATAATCACAGTTTTACATAATATTAAACTTAAAAATATATATTTTACAATAAAAAATTATAATAAAACAGTAAAAATTAAGCTCAAAAAAAAGCTTCTTTTCATCTCACCAATAGATGTCTCTAGCGAAGTTCTAGTGATTCAAGAACAATGTTTTAAAATCGGTTCATATATATAGAACTTCCAAGAATTTGAGTAGTGTGGTTGTCAATAATGGGTAGATTTGGTGAATGTTACACTTGTGTAAAGCGATCATTTAAACCAGTCAGCCCCGTAAATGCCCAGACTTCCATATTCTTCTTCATCTTTGATGAGATGTCAAAAAAAAATAAGTAAAAATTAATTTTAAAAGGAGATTAAAATTTGAGAGACACATAAAAAAAGATTCATAATAATATTTTTATAAACTGCAAATTGTGATGCCAACAATGACCCATTCCTGGTCCATATTGCCTATAGGTCTAGACACACATACTCTAATGGGCAAAGGCAAATAGCCGCAAGTTAAAAACAGTAGTTTTGAGATAAACAATTTGAAAATGATGCTTTTTGCCAACACATGCCATGCCACTCACTCCTTTCAACAATGTCATATCGCTCACTCCTTTCAAGAACGTCATAAATCAAAAAACTTGATTTTTCAGGAGAACGTTTTTAAAGTTTAAAAATGAAATACACCGTATTAAAAATAAATTTCAAGCCAGTTATTGAACATATTACTGTGCAACAGATCTTTTCAGGTAAAACCTGAAGGTTTTTTCTCCATTTGAGAAATATTTAGTATATTTAAAAAAATAATTGAATAATACCTTTTCTTCAAAATGCAAAAACAACAATTTCTGCCCTGCAGTGGGTAAATATTAAGTTGATAATATGCCTCTTTTGCTGGGATATAGTACATTTTTTGGGCATTCGGAAAACATGCAGAACTGAAAATTGACGATTTTGATTTATGACGTTCTTGAAAGGAGTGAGCGATATATCAAAAATCGTTAATTTTTAATTGTGTATATTTTCGGAATATCCAGAAAATGTACTATATTCCAGTAAAAGTTTGTACTAAAAGTATGTTTAACTTAATATTTACCCGCTACAGGGCAGAAAGTGTTGTTTTTACATTTTGAAGAAATGGTATTGTTTAATTATTTTTTTAAATACACTAAATATTTTTCAAATAGAGAAAAAACCTTCAGGTTTTACGTGAAAAGATCTATTGCACAGTAAAAAGTTCAATAAGTGGCTTCATATTTATTTTTAATACATTTCATTATTTTCTTTAACTTTAAAAACAATCTCCTGAAAATTCAAGTTTTTTGATAAATGACGTTGTTGAAAGGAGTGAGCGATGTGTGAAGTGATAGCCCATGACGATCGTAAGCCCCGTAAATGCCCAGACTTCCGTATTAGTAGCATGTGTATCTGTACCTTATAAACATTACACACTGTGTGACTCCATTTTGTAATAGTTCACAGTTTTGAACAGTCACAAATTCTAAAATATAAATGGTCTTATATGATTTTTAAAACAAGGAAATATATTAAATTTCAAAACACATGGCAAGAAAAAATGTAAAATAATCGTAAATTTTAAGTAAATAATAATATTTAATTATATAATATCACATCGGAATAGTTCATAGTTTATCGTAAATGCCTAAAACTTTACGATGATTTGAGACAGCCAGGGACAGAACATTTGACAATCGATACACCGAATGGTTCTGTCACATAGTTAAGGAGGTTTTCATATATTATTTTTGTATAATAATAATCACAACACCGATTAAATATTTCAAAAATTTCACCTGCCATTTTTTGTCGCTAGACGGCAGACAAATTTGAAACAACACATTCAGACACGGATGGTACAACATTCATAATGTCGGGAATCGGAGCTAATATTAATAAACACAAAATGAGGCTATTCCTAAAGCTCAGGTAGTACATTTAAATCTCATATTTATCAAAAACGGCAACCGCCATTTTCTTTTCAGCTGCCACGGATAAAGAGGATAATTTCTATGTGCGACGGCACCACAGACAACTAGACATTCGAATGTGGGGTGGACACAAGTCAAATACGGGGTCAAAAGTAATATTTTCACCGTCGTACAAAAACATATCCCAATTTTTCTTAAATAAAATGATGAACGACTTAAATAATACGTAATTGTTCCTAGGAGGATTGATTGATTAAAATCTAACGAATACTGCTTATCTAAATATTTATTTTCTCTACCTATCAAAGTTTTGTAAGATCTAGAATTGAAGTAAAAGCGCTTAGACGAATTACATAATAACCGTGACAACGCGAATGCGCGTTGTGCAAGATAGAGGAACTTATCGAGAATGGATCTATTAAAAGATTTACAAACTAGGTGCGGAGAATCAACGTTTTTAAAAGGAACGATTCGTGCTTGATTTTTGGTTAAATGCAGGAAAACTGCCATAGATATACTCAGATCCGACACGCACAGCAGACAGACAATCGACACCCACGCATCGCAACGACACTCCACTAACTCATTATAGACTTTAAACACACTATACGCGAAAAATAAACTCACAGAGGTGACAAACGTCGTCTTTACGAAAGCAGATCTATTTCCAACGACTAGAATAAGGAGGAAACTTAAAATATTCAAAACAGTCATGATTTTGCGACGGATCGACGTCGCCAAACGACAAATCGAGTTCATTATCAATTTAAAAATAACTGTAATACTGAAGGTGTTGGATCGTGTTTGATCGATGATTAAAAACAAACCGATCGCAAGGAAGAGAGTTGGCGATAGAGTCACGTGAGTTGAGAGCATTTCCGAGTCGGGATAAAGTCTTTTGGGGACGACACATGACGGCTCGCGGCCGCGGGAGCCAGAGTGTCCGAGCAGAGACGACAATGTCGCGGGGGAGAAAGGTTAAGGGGGGCAGTGCGGGCGCTGCTTGGGTTTCTTGAGCTCGTCGTCGGTGCCGGACTTGGAGACCTCCGTGTAGCGCTCTCCCTTGAGCGAGACTATCTTGTTGTCGCGGTAGCGCACCATCTTCTTGGGCTCCATCTTCGGCGCCAGGGGCTTGTGCTCCTTCGAGTCCGAACTCTTGTCCACGTAGGAATACCTGCAGCAATTAATTTCACAATTAAATGATTATAACAATTAACTTATCTTCTTCTCCCGTCGTTTCCCTGTCTCCCTGATCGTGACTCCCCTGCTGGCTTCCTCTGGAAACTCAGACTGCACTCCACTATTGGTCACTGCATTTTTTTTCTTTCTTTATTTTAATTCTTTTGCATTTCACAGTATACTATAATTACAAGTGAAAATATAATTTCTTGAATGTTTTCCGCAGATACTTTGTGGCACATTTTGTAAACTTTATAAAATTAAATAACTTTGTTATAACTACTTTTTTATTAATACAATTTAACCCACCGGTTTCGACAAGAATCTTGTCATCATCAGGGTTTATTTTAATTCAAAAACATTAAAATACTCTCACCAAAAACTTCCACACACTCCGTAAAAATCCTAAAAATTTTAGGATCTTTTTAGGAAAATAAATAATTAAATAATACCTTTTCTTCAAAATGCAAAACCAACACTTTCTGCCCTGTAGCGGGTAAATATTAAGTTAAAAATATGCCTCTTTTGCTGGGATATAGTACATTTTATGGGCATTCCGAAAACATGCACAACTGAAAATTGACGATTTTTGATTTATGACATTCTTGAAAGGAGTGAGCGAAGTGTGGAGCGGCTAGCCACACCATTTGGCTAACTTTACCGATGGATACAGACTATTGTTGACTCTCCATTTGCGAGCGTTGGAACATCATACCTGTTGATGATCCTGTTTTTGAGCTCGTGATCGTTGAGCGTGTGGTGGGCCCGCGGGGGCGGCGGGGGCAGGGTGGGGGCTGCCCGCGCCTGCCCGCTCTCCCTGCGATGCAAGACAAGCCCCGCCGCGCGCTCTATGTCGCCGGTGGCGATGCTGACGCACTGCTGGATCTGAGAAAGACACAAACGTAAACCATAAACAACAAACAACATATTAAGGCCCCAGTGTTTGTTAAGTCGCTTCATTCGCCAGGTGACCACATGTCTGAGAAGAATTTATATTAGATATTCTATTGTTTTTTAGGATACATATTGAAAAAGTATTTTTAATATATATTTTTAACTCCTTGCCTTTCAATAACTCTTATCTTTTCAAAACCATTTAATAATTTCAAGGAAAAAAAAAATTTTTCAATGCAAAAATGGTTTAAGTAAATTGTTACCTGGATTTAGAGAAAATTGAGTTGCGATTTAATGTACATTGGGCCTTAACCCTTTCAGGACAACTGGTTACTGCTGCTAACCACAAATTTAAAATAAATTGTCTAAGTGCCTACAGGTTTCTAGTTAAAAGCATAGTGCAATGTGTTGCCAATGTAACAGATATAGTGCTTGTATAGATTTCATGTTGGTTTCATTGTCTCGGAGCTTATTTCAGACTGTTTATTGTGGCGATGTGATATTTATAGGCTATCTGTATCTTAGTTTATCAATTTTGTGAGGTTATCGAACGAAATAAACAAAATGACAGGTGAGTTAGTCATAATAATACTAAAAATAAGTAGTGTTATATATTACCTCATATTTTCAAGAATAAATGCTTTTATTTATACTTTATAAAACATGGTCTTTGTTGCTAACCACCAGGCACACAATGTGTATTTTTAATTTTGTTGAGTGATAAATATTGTATAAATCTGTGTGCACAATTTTCAGCAAAATTTCGTTTAAACTTACACTTATTTGTAAACAATTTCTAGAAATAAAAATATGTTAAGTAAAATATTTTTTATTCTGTTCTCAAAGGGTTAAGCAAACCTATGCGCTATATGGAAAGAATGAGTTTAAAACCTTTGTTACCAGGACTTTTCGGGTCACTATGCCAGAAAAATATTTTATTGGTGACATAGCAGCGGAAATTGAGTAGCATGGCAAACCACGAATGCCGCCTCACAAAACAAATAACAAGCCACCTGCAGCAACGAAAAGATTGGCTAATCTAACTAACTAACTATCACGCCGCTTCCCCCAGGGGTAGGCAGAGAGAATAGAACCCCACACCACTCTGTCTTTGCAAACATTCTTCGCCTCTTCCACATCCATGCATCTCCTCATACATACCCGCCGATTATTACGACTCCTAACCTGACCACTTTCAAGTATTTGGCATACCTGATCGTGCCGTGTTTTTCTCGGTCCTCCTCTGGTCTAAATGGTCACAACTCACCTCTATGGGACACGTGTTTGGGAACATGTCCTGAAGGATCTGGCACTGTGCCGGGTAGGTGTTCGCGATCGGTACTATTTTGGCACCTACACCCCCGCCGTCGGAACTCTCTGAGTTTGAATGGGACCTATGGACAAAAATATACTACTCAATTACCTATAAAAGGTTTCTCTCTCATCAATATAAAATATTTTATTTATTGTTTCGGCATTAACTTTGTGGTAAGACATGTTACAATAATTAAAGAAAACACTTCGTTTTTTACCACTTGAGTTTAATTATAGACTACATGTTTCAGAAGCTAAACTTCCATCATTCAGGTCTGTATAATAACTAAAATATAAAATATAAAATTGTTCTATAAATAAGGATAGGGGGAAAGTAAGGGCAAGGGGTTAGTCAAAAAATTATTACACCTTGTTCCATATAAAGGCCAAATTATGAATTATCTTGAAAATTTAGAAATACAAAAAAACCTGAATTCTAATAATAATTTATTAAATAATATATTGTTTCAAAATTCTTCGCCATTGCTTTCAATTTTTCCTTTGTTTTCAAACTCCGTTCCTTGACTAACCCCTTCCCCTTACTTTCCCCCTATCCTTATTTATAGAACAATTTTATATTTTATATTTTAGTTATTATACAGACCTGAATGATGGAAGTTTAGCTTCTGAAACATGTAGTCTATAATTAAACTTAAGTGGTAAAAAACGAAGTGTTTTCTTTAATTATTGTAATATAAAATATAGCTAGTTTTTAAATGATTCATTCCCAAGTGGATTTGGTAAGCTCGTATCGTTTCAACAAAGAATATGAAAATAGATTTTTTAATTAAAGTTCTACTTGGTAAATACCACTATTTTAACCTGTTAACCGGGCGGGACGCATAAATACGTCAAACGTAATCAATATTGGGTATGGGAAGGACATATGAATACGTCCTTGAAATATATGTTTATCATAATATATATATGGACATATTATTTTTTAACATCTCATCAAAGATGAAGAAGAATATGGAAGTTTGGGCATTTACGGGGCTGACGACCGTCATAGGCTGGTTTAAGTGATCACTTTACACACGTGTAACATTCACCAATTCTACCCATTATTGACAACCACACTACTCAAATTCTTGGAAGTTCTATATATATGAACCAATTTAGAAACCTTGTTCTTGAATCACTAGAACTTCACTAGAGACATCTATTGGTGGGATGTAAAGAAGCTTTTTATTAAGCAGAAACTCTTATATTAGTATGTGAGGTCCGAATCCTGGATTATAATCACACACATAAGAAACGCCAGAAAATACCATTTTCATTTTTATTTAAGCTTATAATTTGACCAGATAATTTATTTACAACATTTTGAGTGTGTCCAAATACTTGTTCACAAAATCTGGATTATCTCCAATTACAGGAGTTATTTTTATATTATTTTTTAACATCTCATCAAAGATGAAGAAGAATATGGAAGTCTGGGAATTTACGGGGCTGACGACCGTCATCGGCTGGTTTAAGTGATCACTTTACACACGTGTAACATTCACTAATTGTACACAATATTGACAACCACACTACTCAAATTCTTGGAAGTTCTATATATATGAACCAATTTAGAAACCTTGTTCTTGAATCACTAGAACTTCACTAGAGACATCTATTGTAAGTATTTGGACACACTCAAAATGTTGTATATATATATGGACATATATTTATCAAACAACAAAGGTATTAGTCATCCATGCATGTCTCCACATGAATTTAAGACACTAGTGAATCAGTATTCGCGCCCGTTACAAGTTGCGGAATTGGACAGCGGACCGCCCGGATAACAGGTTAATATTTGATATATATATAATTTATATTTTATATATCGTGGCTAAAAACGTTAACTGCTAAAATCCCTGTTTGAATAATCCCTGTTATTTAAAGCTTTTAGCCTGAATAAAATATGCGCTGTTAAATTTAAAGTTCAATTTTCCTATAAAACCACATAAATATGACATTTCAAACTACTATTAGAACAATGATTAAAGAAAACACTTCGTTTTTTACCACTTGAGTATTATTATAGACTACATGTTTCAGAAGTTAAACTTCCATCATTCAGGTCTGTATAATAACTCAATGAATGATATTTAAAAACAATATTTAAAAACAATAATGATATATAAAAACAATAGTAAAGTTTAACTTCTGAAACATGTAGTTTTATAATAAAACTCAAGTGGTAAAAAACAAAGTGTTTTCTTTAATCATTGTAACATGTCTTACCACAAAGTTAATGCCGAAACAATAAATAAAATACTATTAGAACGTTGTACTAGTAGATACTAATAGAACGATGTAAACTTTAAAATAGGCGTCATTGAGTCAAAATTGCAAATTTTCAGTTTTTTGTCAATACACTTACGATATATTAAATTTTAAAATCAAATAGTAATTTTTAGAATCTGCTGAATTGCATTTTATCATTGGAATCACATAGAAATAAAATTTTTGACTTTTCGTACCATGATTTAAAAAAATACATTTTATTTTAATTTTATATTAAAGTCATATTTTGACCAGTTATTTATTAGTCCGCCTCCGTAGTGTAATGGTCAGCGCGCTCGCCTACCGTTCTGGAGGTCCCGGGTTCGATTCCCAGGGGGGATCAAATAAATATAAGTGATTTATTCACTGTAATATTTATTCAATATTACCCTGGACTGGTACCTGAAGCCGAGGGCTGATCACCCTTCCTTCGTGTGTTAACGATCAAGATAACACTGCGTTTATATGAAGCAGTGCCCTATGCACCATTGGGGTACGGATAAGGGTTTTATTATTATTATTATTTATTTGTTCAAAATGTCTTGAGTGCGTCCAAATATTTGTTCACAAAGATTTGACTGAATTAAAATATTGGTGAGCTTGGTTTGACAATAGCAACGCACGGTACGAGCGAAGGAAGAAAAATATATCACCTTGGTGTAATCGTTGGCAGCATCTCTCTCAAGCTTTGCAGCGTGAGGCTTATCTTCTCCGAGTCGTCGTCATTCCGGTTCCTAACTGCAAACAGGCAATTTGAAATAATATTATTGCAGGAGTAATAAAATTAGTCACAAATTAAACCCTGAAGAGGGCAACAGGTTGTAGCCGAAACTAGTTGGTTAATAAAAATGTGAGTGGATCAAAACACAAAGTCTTTTTTTTTTGCAAATATTCTTCACTCATCTCCTCATGCATCTTCAACTTCTAACCCCTATCCACATTTTACGTTTTGTTAGTTGGTTCCTTTCTCCTGTACGACTAGATTTATAGATATAGAATGTTTTGAATATTGAAAGCATTCACTTTGTGGATCATATTAATATATTATTTCGAGAAATAAAAATACTTTGTGTTTTGATCCACTCACATTTTTATTAACCAACTAGTTTCAGTAACAACCTGTTGCCCTCTTAGGGGTTTAATTTATGACTAATAACAGGGTTTAATTTATGTTTGATAATAATAATAATAAAACCCTTATCCGCACCCCAATGGTGCATAGGGCACTGCGTCATAAACGCAGTGTTATCTTGATCGTTTACACATGAAGGAAAGGTGATCAGCCCTCCGCTTCAGGTACCAGTCCAGGGTAATATTGAATAAATATTACAGTGAAAAAATCACTAATATTTATTTGACCCCCCCCTGGGAATCGAACCCGGGACCTCCGGAACGGTAGCCGAGCGTGCTGACCATTACATTACGGAGGCGGACATAATTAATTAGTCATAAATTAAACCTTGAAGAGGGCAACAGGTTGTAGCCGAAACTAGTTGGTTAGTAAAAATGTGAGTGGATCAAAACACAAAGTCTTTTTATTTCTCAAAATAATATATAGATATAGAACGTCAACATTGGCTTACTGATTTGCGGATCACCGTTGGTTCTCTCCGGAGTCTCGCGGTCGGTGAGCTGGGCCTCCAGGTCAAATATCCAGGAGCAGACCACTGCCGTGTCTATCTCGGAGAACTGCGGAAAGTACGCCGACATCATCTCCACGAAACCTGCAAGAGAAATCTGTGTTACAACTACAGTTGCTAATACACTTGGATATTGATATTGGATCTTTTATTATTGATATGATATTGGACTATTTATTTTACATATCGACGTACCCTACGTAAAGTGTTCTAACTACATTTTATGTCAATTTTGAGATATTTGGTGTACGTTATCAACTGACCGTTATCTTCACTTATTGATCTAATATTGGACTGATGTTAACTGATATTGGATCTTCATTATTGATCTGATATTGGACTAATATTGGACTAATATTGGACAGATTACGACTAATATTGGATCTTCATTTATTGATCTGATATCAGACTGATATTGGACCTTCACTTATTGATCTAATATTGGACTGATGTTAACTGATATTGGATCTTCATTATTGATCTGATATTGGACTAATATTGGACAGATTACGACTAATATTGGATCTTCATTTATTGATCTGATATCAGACTGATATTGGACCTTCACTTATTGATCTAATATTGGACTGATGTTAACTGATATTGGATCTTCATTATTGATCTGATATTGGACTGATATTGGAATAATATTGGACAGATTACGACTGATATTGGATCTTCATTTATTGATCTGATATCAGACTGATATTGGACCTTCACTTATTGATCTAATATTGGACTGATGTTAACTGATATTGGATCTTCATTATTGATCTGATATTGGACTAATATTGGACAGATTACGACTAATATTGGATCTTCATTTATTGATCTGATATCAGACTGATATTGGACCTTCACTTATTGATCTAATATTGGACTGATGTTAACTGATATTGGATCTTCATTATTGATCTGATATTGGACTAATATTGGACAGATTACGACTAATATTGGATCTTCATTTATTGATCTGATATCAGACTGATATTGGACCTTCACTTATTGATCTAATATTGGACTGATGTTAACTGATATTGGATCTTCATTATTGATCTGATATTGGACTGATATTGGAATAATATTGGACAGATTACGACTGATATTGGATCTTCATTTATTGATCTGATATCAGACTGATATTGGACCTTCACTTATTGATCTAATATTGGACTGATGTTAACTGATATTGGATCTTCATTATTGATCTGATATTGGACTGATATTGGAATAATATTGGACAGATTACGACTGATATTGGATCTTCATTTATTGATCTGATATCAGACTGATATTGGACCTTCACTTATTGATCTAATATTGGACTGATGTTAACTGATATTGGATCTTCATTATTGATCTGATATTGCACTGATATTGGAATAATATTGGACAGATTACGACTGATATTGGATCTTCATTTATTGATCTGATATCAGACTGATATTGGACCTTCACTTATTGATCTAATATTGGACTGATGTTAACTGATATTGGATCTTCATTATTGATCTGATATTGCACTGATATTGGAATAATATTGGACAGATTACGACTGATATTGGATCTTCATTTATTGATCTGATATCAGACTGATATTGGACCTTCACTTATTGATCTAATATTGGACTGATGTTAACTGATATTGGATCTTCATTATTGATCTGATATTGCACTGATATTGGAATAATATTGGACAGATTACGACTGATATTGGATCTTCATTTATTGATCTGATATCAGACTGATATTGGACCTTCACTTATTGATCTAATATTGGACTGATGTTAACTGATATTGGATCTTCATTATTGATCTGATATTGCACTGATATTGGAATAATATTGGACAGATTACGACTGATATTGGATCTTCATTTATTGATCTGATATCAGACTGATATTGGACCTTCACTTATTGATCTAATATTGGACTGATGTTAACTGATATTGGATCTTCATTATTGATCTGATATTGGACTGATATTGGAATAATATTGGACAGATTACGACTGATATTGGATCTTCATTTATTGATCTGATATCAGACTGATATTGGACCTTCACTTATTGATCTAATATTGGACTGATGTTAACTGATATTGGATCTTCATTATTGATCTGATATTGCACTGATATTGGAATAATATTGGACAGATTACGACTGATATTGGATCTTCATTTATTGATCTGATATCAGACTGATATTGGACCTTCACGTATTGATCTAATATTGGACTGATGTTAACTGATATTGGATCTTCATTATTGATCTGATATTGGACTGATATTGGAATAATATTGGACAGATTACGACTGATATTGGATCTTCATTTATTGATCTGATATCAGACTGATATTGGACCTTCACTTATTGATCTAATATTGGACTGATGTTAACTGATATTGGATCTTCATTATTGATCTGATATTGGACTGATATTGGAATAATATTGGACAGATTACGACTGATATTGGATCTTCATTTATTGATCTGATATCAGACTGATATTGGACCTTCACTTATTGATCTAACATTGGACTGATATTGAATCATATTGAACTGATATTGACTGTTATTCCGTCTTCACTTAAATAACACTCACTTCACCTCACTTAAATAATGATTATATCAATCTGTCCAAAGCGACAATAACCGGGACCTTTACCCTACATTGTAAAACATAAAGTTGATTGCGTGTACAACCGTAACAAAAGAAACTGGTTTGAGGAAACATCACGTTACAAAACACATTTGTCCTTTGTTCGCATGTAACAACAGATAATAGCCGCACACAGAAAACTTGACGGATCAAATGTCAGCCTTCCTGTTACACATGCAAGAGCGTATTCCGAGAATCTGCCGGTTGATTCTTTCTTCTTTATGAGCCCTCTGACCTCCGCTGCTGGATATGGATATAGGCGATGGATGGAAGAAAATATATGTGGCAAATGTGAGAGGGAAAACAGAACGAGGACGACCGAAAAAGACTTGGCACATATTTATCGTAACTGCAGACAGTTGGTAGAATTCCACATTGAATTGTTGGGTAACATATCCAAAATAAAACACGGTTTTTGTTGGATTGAGTTCTACATTTATTTATGTATATTTTAATACGTGACACGTAGACGACGAGTATTAAAATATACATAAATAAATGTAGAATTCAATCCAACAAAAACCGAGTTTTATTTTGGATATATTACCCAACAAGACTTGGCACAATCAATCAGAACCTATAATCTGGCAGTGCCAAAAGTCTGCGTAATCGGAGGGCATGTATGACTAGATGTATGGATGTGAAGGAGGCGAGGAGTGTATGTCAGGACAGATGAGTATGGCATTCCATTCTTTCTGCCTACCCCTGCGGGGAAACGGCGTGATGGTAGCAGTAGTTAATAGTTTTAATACGTTTAAGAGAAATATTGTTGATGTCTATTTGACTAGTTGATAAAGAAAAATTCTATTATTTGATAAAAACATGTAATGTAAGTTTATTATAAAGTTATACTTTTATGTACATGACAGTTTATTTTTATTTTTAGATTACTTAACCGGATCCACGCGGCTCGCTAAACCGTATGTGTTTTCACAAAACATTCCCCGTATGCGGCTGACATAACCGTATGTGTTTTTACTTTGCTCCAAGTTTCCAACCTCAGTTCAACTTGGAGGGATTTTTTCATGGTGTGGAACTTTGGATAAAATAATACGTCAATCCTCGGCCTTATGACATCTGTTGAAATATCTGACTAATAATTTGTAACATCACAAGGATAAATAAAACAACAGATCCCTGATTTTTATTGCGGTCAGTAATTAGTCCGCCCCATAATCATGCCCTATATCTGTCTCACTCTCGACGCTACGCATCGCCAGTGGGTAAGAGTGACACACGATGCGTGCTTTGATTTATTTATGTTACGATCTAATTTGTTTATATTACGATATATTTCAAGAATAATGTGACACACGTGTATTATAGAGTACCAAAAAGACACAATGAATCCCATTGAACGTTTTTGTTTAGGAAAATAAATCGTTTCTTAACTAAATACATGATAAAAGTAATGATTTAAAAAACGGCGAAATACCGCCGCGCACGGGCATCTCTCAGGAACAAAGTGAACGCGGTTAAAAGGTTAAGTAAAAACCTCTAATTGGAATGTTATTTTTTTTATTTTATTATATTATGTTATTTTTGTTAAATATTCTGTTGGTTTTCAAATAAACAAATAAATGAATATGTAGTAGTAGTAAAAATGTAAATTTATTTTTCAATATCCAAATTACATTGCCATGATTTTAAAAGGAAAAGTAGTTCTTAAGTCTCCAAAGCCAATTTTAAATGATAAGTATTAATTGCCGAATTGGCCTACGCGAATAAAGCAGTGTTTGAACAATTTTGCTCCAATATGGTAATTTCAACAAAAATATTGAATTCCTCTTTGACGATTGAGAATCAGGGTTTATGTCGAAAATTAACATTGTAATGTAAGCCAAAAAGGTTTTAAAAAATCCTCTTTCGAACATCTGTTTGAAAACAACTCGAAGAAATCGGCAATAAATTATTTATGTATGTAGAGATATACAAAAGACCGAATCTTCGACATGGACACAATAACAAAATATGCATAAATACATGATCAATTCCGTATAAATGTTTGTGTTGTTGAGTTCGCTTACCTTCCACATCGAAACAGGGGTCCTGGGAGGCTTCCTCGAGTATGGAAATGACATAAGACAAAACTATATCGTCGACTACATTTAAATTGGCACTCGGGATGTGTTTGGTCACGAATTCGAACAAGCTCTCCTTGACCAGCGACTCCTGCTGAGCTATAGCGCTCATTTTGACGATTTCCACCAAAACTTTGCCGGGAAAAAACGGTTACACTGCCTATCAATTCTTTTCACGGGCGAGAAAAAAATCTGACAGATGACCAGCCGCCAGTTTCGCCGCACATTTGAGCTCGATTATGAGTAAAAGACGGGCATCGCGACGCGAGGGGACATTTTTCCGACGTTCCGGACGAAGACCGACCGCGAGATTTGAGAGTTTTTGCGGAAAAAAACTATTTTTAACAAAAAATCGATATAGCTGATCGCAGAGCCCCCGGAAAGTGTATGTTTTTTTTCTACTCTGAGTTTGACAGCCGCAGGTAGCGACGCTTTTCGAACAAACAAAGAACTAATTTATATTTTTTATTTGCTACTATGGTTATATACTGATCATATAAATAGCTTGATAAAGTACTTACCCTACTTTAGTTAATAAAAACGGGGTTAGTTGTTATTTATTTTTTTCCGCTACATCGAAATTGTTCAGTAAAGGGATATGTTCATAACTTATAGTTATCACATCGCGTTACCGGATCTTATGATACAATATAAATATCGCCTCAGCCAGTCTCAAATTCTGACGCCAACGTTCGCTTTATTGTATCGTCTCCGGTTAAAATAAATCAAGAGAGGTTAGGAACGACTAAGTTAAAACCTTTTTTGATAATTAAGGTATAAAATCTAGCAGATTCCTCCCGATTTGACATTTAAAAAATCTCTCCTTTATTCGAAGAATCTTCCCTGCCTTAGCACTAAAATTAACATAATAATAACATAAAACATATACTTTTTTTTACAAAAGTTATTCTTTATTTTATGCATCCAGTTATTGAATTCAAAGTATTAAAATTGAATGCACATTATGACAACACACTATACAACAGACTATGAGAAAACAAAGAAATGTTTTTCTAAAATTGCTCATGAGGAAAAAAAACAGCATAGTTACAGTAAAAATATATTTATTATATTTTGGACATGTATAAAAACATTAGTAAAATAGATATCTGAGGATTTGGACATAAATATATTACAAAATAAAAGTTTTCATGTATAAGATTACATAAATAATAACGATTTTTTTATATTTTTAATCTGAAGACACCCGTAGCCTTTTTTTCTTGACATAATGTTCAATCCGATTCTCCAAGCTCTCTAAAAAACAAAAATAATTATATAAATTGTGTGTTTTAAAAAATAAGAAAACTCGCAAAGCCTCTACCTTTAACTCTTACCACTCTGTAGGCCAGACATTCTGGCCCGTATGATTCTAGTAGGCAGCTCTGTGGGCCACAATGTCTGGCCCACAGCAGGTATAACTTTAATCACTGATTTCTCTATCACCCAAGTATATTCTACCAAAAAATATTTCAGATAAATACAGTTAATCTTAATTAACATGGTCATACGAATTTCCAGACAGTGTCCCAAAATTAGGGAACCAAAATATTTAGTTTAATGGTAGAAAAACGTCGCATTTTTTTATCAGAGTAGCTGATCAGTTATGAGAAAAAATGGTCAGAGTGAAAAAGGTTAAAGGCTCGTAAAAATAAATCTTTCTTGAATTTATTTTGCAATTGGCGGGATATATTTGTAGCGAGGTTATTGAAATATTTGTTTCCCAGTTGGTAGTGTTATATTGTGAGGTAAAAAAGGTCACTGTAGCATTCTATATAGACATTTGTTGACCGAATTGACTCTTTTAACATAAATTGTTTACATTTATTAAAATCATAATTTTAAAAAAATTTCAAAATATTTTTTAAAAATATTTTATTTAATACCAAGCCACCTTATGTGTCTTGTCGGTGGAGTTCTTTTTACATACATTTTTTATTGTTTTTAACCATTTTAACCTAAATTATACAAACAAAAAAGAGAAAAATTAAGAATATAACCATTTAACAATTTTCCTAAAATTAACTCTTGATCCCATTCCCATTCCTTTATTTTGCCTTTGACCTCCGTCGGCAACAAATTAAAAATGTTTGTATGTTATAATATATTGCATTGTTGGACTCCCATATTTATTGTTAATTCTTGGGACTATCAAACCTTTGTTGTGTGTAAATCGTGTATCACGGTTGTGTACTAAAAGATTTTGATTTTTTTGTCTAGTTTGTTGTTCAAGTAGTTCTCTTACCGCAAGTAGTTCTTCCCAGCAGCGGCTGGTAAGTTCTGGGAGTGACTCCTTGCAGCATGCAGTCACTCTGATGCAGAAACAGGCATTTCTGATTGCCGACTACCAAATCCTGAGAGATTGCATTCTGCGACACTCTTGACAGTTCCTTGTTGTAAAGATTCTCCAAATCTTCGATAATGTCCCTTATCATTGATGCTCTAAAACAGAAAGTAAAATATTCTCAATATCATTAACCCTTTCCACTCTGACCATTTTTTCTCATAACTGATCAGCTACTCTGATCAAAAAAATGCGACATTAATCTACCATTAAAATAAATATTTTGGTTCTCTAATTTTTGTCCGCCTCCGTAGTGTAATGGTCAGCACGCTCGGCTACCGTTCTGGAGGTCCCGGGTTCGATTCCCAAGGGGGGTAAAATAAATATAAGTGATTTTTTCACTGTCATATTTATTCAATATTACCCTGGACTGGGTACCTGAAGCGGAGGGCTGATCACCTTTTCTTCATGTGTAAACCATCAAGATAACACTGCATTTATATGACGCAGTGCCCTATGCACCATTGGGGTGCGGATAAGGGTTTTATTATTATAATTTTGGGACACTGTCGGGCAATTCGTTTGACCATGTTAATTAAGATGAACTGTATTTATCTGAAACATTTTTTGGTAGAATATACTCGGGTGATAGAGAAATCAGTGATTGAAGTTATACCTGCGCCGGGCCAGACATTGTGGCCCACGGAGCTGCCTACTAGAATCATACGGGCCAGAATGTCTGGCCTACAGAGTGGTAAGAGTTAATATTTAAAGCATTTACTTTGTGGTCAGTCATTTTTACTTATTTATTTTTTTACAAAAATGTTAGTAATATTAGTATATAACCACTCACCGAGATTTTTATGTCTACCAGTTTGGAGACGTACCCGTCTCTTCGTCAGGACAATCACTACCACAGCATGCAAACAGTACTACCCTTCACTACCATAGCACACTTAAAACTGTAGTTTTTGTGTACAAAATGTTTAACACATGCGATTTTTGCAGCACAAACATGTGTTACGAGCCGAGGTTGAACATGCATTCAACCTCGGCTCGTGACGCATGTTTGTGCTGCAACCTTTAATGCATGTTAGTATTCGGGTTGACCAAAAATCGCAAGTGTTAAACATTTTTTGTAGTGGTTAATTAGTTAGAAATACTTGATCATGCCAAGTTTTCCTTGGTCTTGCTCTGCTTCTACTACCAAAAAAATATACTTACTGGATAGCTGATTTGGTCCACTGCGTCTGAAAATTCTTGATGACTATCGCCAAATCTTCCAGATCCACTTTCCACCAGTCCTTCTTGAGCTCAACCCTCCCGGAGAAGGCCATGTTCTCATCGTCAGAGTGCTGCATAGGCTCTGCCGCCTGGTAGCCCTCCTCAGCACCTTCCGCATCCTCGTAATCTAGAGCGCCGGTACCACAATGGCCCGCATCCTTCTCCGACGTTTGTGAAGCGCTTTTACTGTCCATATTTTTAATTTCTTCTTCAATCTTATCTAACTCCTGGCAAGTCAGATCGTTCATCAAGCTATCTTCGTCTATTGAAATTTCTCTACGGAATGTCGCTTTTTTGTTTTTGCTGTCAAAATCTAATTCTAAAACACTGTCTTTTGTTTTTCCCGGGGTATTTATAACCTTATTAACAAAATGACATGAATCTGTTTCAAAGACAGCTTCTTCTAAGCTGTTTTCTGGTATTATAATGTCTTTAAGTTGAGATGAAACCGCTTTAGAAACAGCTATCTCTGTCATATTTTCTATATTTGAAGGTACTTTTAAAACTTGATCAGATCCATCAAATTTCACGGCGTTTTCTTTCAAAATATCACCTTTTAATAACGAATCTATGCCATTCTTGTCACTTGTATTTGAATTAGATGTTACAGATATAGATTCGGATCCAGTCGTTTCGTCATAGTCGTCTAAAAATTCAAAAGCGCAGTGGTAAAGATTCAACGGCAATTCTATTGCCATGTTGTATTGTGGTTTTCTGCAATAAATGAAAACAAATTAGAAACTTTTTTGTCATTCTATAGGCAATTCAATATTTATTCTATTTATTTATTTATTTATTTTTTCTACGATACTTTATACAATACTGTAACATAATTTTGTACAAGATTATATATTTTTTATGAACGCCTCACTAAGCATAAAGTATTTTGCCGGATGGTAAAATTCCGTGTAGTGGACAAACGCCCAATGTGTGTATATTTACCTAGGGTTAGTCTTGACGTCCAATAGCTCCGTAATAACAGACGGCTCTTCGTGGCCCGCTCCCACAAGGAATAGAATTGCGGCTATGCACCGGATTTGGTGCCAGAGGAAAGCGTTTGCACGTACCAGCAAGTAATGCATACTGTATCCTAAACATAACAATAAATAATAATATATAAAACCCTAATCCGCACCCCAATGGTGCATAGGGCACTGTGTCTTATAAACGCAGTGTTATCATGATCGTTTTACACATGAAGGAAAGGTGATCAGCCCTCCGCTTCAGGTACCAGTCCATGGTAATATTGAATAAATATTACAGTGAAAAAATCACTTATATTTATTCTTACCCCCCTTGGGAATCGAACCCGGGACCTCCAGAACGGTAGCCGAGCGTGTTGACCATTACACTACGGAGGCGGACATAACAATACCATCATTTAAAAGTATACCATCAAATTGAGGAGAAAAAAACTAAATGACGGGCAGTCAATAATATTACCTCATTTATTAATAATATTTCGAGTTTAGACAGTAGAATTTTGTAGGACTGAAATAAATGTTTGGAGAAAACCATAAACACAATGTCAACAAATGTTTCCTCGTTATATCCGAGATCTCGCTATAACCGTGCTCGTAACAACCAAGTTCGACGGTATAAAGTTTAAGGCACCTTGGCGTAGTTGGGTAGACGCTCGTCTGCTAAACTGGCGTCGCGGGTTCGATTCCCGCCAAGTGCAAAATAAATTCAAGGAAGATTTATTTTCGATTGGTCTGGGTGTTTGTGATGTATTTTTCACATTTACCTTCCCTATCCTTACTATCCTACCTGCAGACAAGCCTCTAATAGAGGCTTCGCGGGTTATCCCTTTAATAAAAAAAATAAAATAAAATAAAAATCATAGTTAGTATATTTTCTTAGAAAAGATTAGGAAGAATCGTTTACGGTGGTATGGACATGTGGAGCGAACGGACAGCGAGAGAATGACTAAGAAAATATATGTGGTGAATGCGAGCGGGAAAACAGAATGAGGACGACCGAAAAAGACTTCGATCAACCATCAACCAGATCAACCAGAACCTAAAATCTGGTGGTGTCAAAAGTCTGCGTAATCGGAGGGCATGTATGACTAGATGTATGGTTGTGAAGGAGGGGAGGAGTGTATGTCAGGACAGAAAAGTGTGGCGTTCCATCCTTTCTGCCTACCCCTGCGGAAAAATGGCGTGATGGTAGTAGTAGTAGTAGAAGCTTAAATAAAAAATAATATTTTCACCAGTAAACATTTTAATGTCCACCTCCGTAGTGTAACGGTCAGAACGCTCGGCTACCGTTCTGGAGGTCCCGGGTTCGATTCCACAGGGAGAAAAAAAAATTTAAGTGATTTTTTCAATCTAATAATTATTCAATATTACCCTGGACTGGTACCTGAAGCGGAGGGCTGATCGCCTTTCCTTCATGTTTTAATGATTATGACTACAGTGTGTTTATATGACGCAGTACCCTATGCACTGATGGGATGCGGGTAAGGGTTTGAAAGAAGGAGGGAAACCATTAATAAGTCACAATACTTGCCCTAAATTTAAAGAGAAAATGTCTCACTTGAAATATCGCTCACTCCTTTCAACAACGTTAAAAATATGCCGCTTTTGCTGGGATAAAGTACATTTTCTGGGCATTCCGAAAACATGCACAACTGAAAATTGACGATTTCGTAAGTTTTAATTTTTACCAGAAGATGAAAACATCTGTTAGTTTTTCGAAACTAGTCGTATATATAAATAAACTCATTAAGTGGTATATTCAGGTGTTTAATTTTTTTAAATTAAATTACCTTTGTCATCGTCACATTCCGGTTTTTCTGCCACAATTTTCACACTGGTGACATTGCGTATGAATGCCGTGACTCCATTTGCAACGTCCATTTTGCAGAGGTTCCTGAAGTCCCACGATCCCCTCAGCCTGCCGCATGCGTCAGACATCGCGTTCAGATCCAGGGAGCCGCGCGGGAACCAATACTTGTATGTGCGTTGCTTGCAGTCAAACCTGAGAAGAGAATTACAGCTTATTTAATTTTTATTATTATTTATTAAACCATAGGAGCCCACAAACTGTCTCCAGGCTTTTCTGTCGGCTGCCAGATGCCCTCGCATCCTCCCAAGTCAGATCTGCGTCCCGAAGTTCTGACGAGAACTGCCGACGAATTGTCAGCAGTGTTAGGGAAACTGATGCCTTGTAGAAGAGGCAAGATGATGGCGGCTCTTGGGAGGCATGCGGAGTACATGGCCAAGCCAACTGAATCGCCTTTTCTTGACGACAGTTGTGACCAAGATTTGCTGCGTCCTATGCCTTATCTCTTCAAGATTTCTTTTACTTGGCAAATACCACTATTTCCTAAAATTTCAAACTCCTTATTATTCATTAGATTATTTATAAAAGAGACAGATTTAAGTTCCTTTTTCATTTAGCACATGATCGCTAGCTTTTTACTTTTTTACTTTGTCATCTTTTTTATGTTTAAGTTATGATTTTAAAAAAAAAAATTGCTCACTGAGAGTCAAGTATTTTGTATTTTGTATTAACTAATTATACTTAGAAACCTATACCCTTATACCCTGTACTATGACTATTTATTTTGTATACCCACACACAGGCCATGCCTTTGTGGGATCTTTTTTTGTATTCATTTTTATTTTTTATAAATATTTTTTGTTTTTGAATTTATGTAATGCAAAAAAATTTTAAATAAAGAAAAAAAAAAAAAATTGTTCCCTTTGTGTAATAACACTTGAAAATTCTACTTCACGACTACCGGTTTCGGAATGTAGTGAAACCTCCATCGGTTATAAAGGGACCTATTGAAATAAACTATGAATGCGGGATTAAGAGGTCAATACAAAAGGAGATACTATCGAGTAAAGATACCGTCCTCCTAATCTGCATAACTTTTGGTAGGTTAAAATTCTAAGAAGAATACAAGTTTTAGAAGTAAATAAATGTGTTTTTTAAAAAAAAACAATACTGAACAGAACCTATTTATTTAAATTTTGCATTGTAAATAATCTGTGATCCCATTTGTATTTTTACTGTTTTATTTTAATACATTTTTTTAATTTTTCAAACTTTAAAAACGATCTCCTGAAAAATCAAGTTTTTTGATATTATGACATTATTGAAAGGAGTGAGCGATATGCAATCTATTTTTGTATGAAATGAATTTGGGGTAGCAGAAATAAACGACACACCGGGGAAAACGATTATTCAAGGAACGATAGATAGAGGTTTAACTGTAAATATTAATGAATATCACCTTGCGCTGTAATATTCTCCAGCGTCAGACATGGGAGCCGGTAGCCACGCGACGGCCCTGATGTCCTGCGGAAGCAGCCGGTTGAGGATCTTGCAGTAAGGAAGCTCGGAGGAGCAGCCCCCGTCGCTGCCCAGCTGCTCATCGATGGTCAGAGAACTGCGGACTTCGATTGAAATGACCTGTGAAAAAAGCGGTAACAAGTTTTTAATCATTTATATTTGAAGCACTAACTGTGATTTTCCATTTTATAATTTGACTAACTTTGTTTTAAAATCACTATAAATATTTAATTATAACTTAATTATAATGTCTACCGGTTTCCAAGCTAACCGCTTCTTTATCAATTGATATAATTAAAATGTGACTTTGTTTTAAAATCACTATAAATATTTTATTATAATAATTATAATGTCTACCAGTTTCGAAGCTAACCGCTTCTTTATCAAGGCTGATTAATACTAAGTTTTTCGTTTAAGACAATTAACGTTTTTTATAGCATTAGACAATTGTTTACTAATTGATGAAGAAGAATATGGAAGTCTGGGTATTTACAGGGATTACGACCGGCATAGGCTTGGAAGTGATCACTTTACACATGTCGCTCACTCCTTTCAAGAATGTCATAAATCAAAAAACTTGATTTTTCAGGAGAATGTATTTAAAGTTTAAAAATATAATGAAATATATTGAAAATAAATATCAAGCTACTTATTGAACTTTTTACTGTGCAACTGTTTTTTAATTTCAATTTGTCTGGGTGTGTGATCTGTTTTTCACATTTACCTTCCATACCCATACTATCCTACCTGCAGACAAGTCTCTAAAAGTAGAGGCTTCGCGGGTTATTCTTTTTTTTTTTTAGTCATCCATAGGGAGAAAAACCGGGTTGTCATTTGTTTAAATTTTTTATTTTTATTTATTCACAAGTCTAAAGTTTAGAGTTGTGTCCTTAGACAATAGGGGGTAGGCTTTAGTCATTGCCAAATTGTTAATTATGGGCTGATTGTTATTTATATTTTTATGAATTTGTATTCCATTTGTGCCGTGGCACACTGGAGTGCCGTGAGTGATAACACACCGGTTGCGGAGCACTGAATTAGAAGATAGTCACCTGCCCACTCGCCGAAACACCCTTGTCCGTCCTTCCGCACCTGTGGTAGCTGGATTCAGCCCTCGACTTTATGAGGCACCCTTTTTCCAGGGCATTGAAGAGGTGTGCTTCGATGGTCTCGGGACAGTCTTCCTGAACGGCCAATCCTCTGTAGTTCCCTCCGAGATAGGCAATCCTCAGGAAAATACGTCGAGTTTGATATCTGAAAAGAGACAGCATGGTCAGCATGTCTGCCTCCATAGTGTAATGGTCAGCACGCTCGGCTACCGTTCTGGAGGTCCCGGGTTCGATTCCCAGGGGGGTCGAATAAATATAAGTGATTTTTTCACTGTAATATTTATTGAATATTACCCTGGACTGGTACCTAAAGCGGAGGGCTGATCACCTTTCCTTCGTGTGTAAACGATCAAGATAACACTGTTTTCACATAAAGCAGTGCCCTATGCACCATTGGGGTGCGGATAAGGGTTTTATTATTATTATTATTATGGTCAAAAATATTGTACTGGTTTGGAAAAATAGCTTGTAATTTTTACTTTTTTTTTAATTTTTTTTTTAATTGTTTTGCATTCCACGACATAAATTCAAATACAAAAAAATATGAATAAAATATGATGTGTTTTTAACCTTTCTCTTCCGGTGCTAAAATAAATTGCGCGTCCCGGTGTTGGGTAGTCACTACACAATAAAAAATTAGCGATTTTTAATCGGAAAAATACGGACATTCATAGCAATCCCCTTAATTAATGGGGCCTGTAAAGAAACTTTTTATTAAGCTGAAACTCTTATATTAGTATTAAGCTGAAACTCTTATATTAAGCTGAAACTCTTATATAGTACATCTCACCAATAGATGTCTCTAGTGAAGTTCTAGTGATCCCTTAATTAATTATAAATGAATTAATTTTTTTTAATAATTTAGATTTATTTGCTGAAAACATTAAAACATCATTTGGTAACGCTCACAGAACAAGCATAGGCTCTAGTTGCCAGCTCAAGAGCCACTGACGCGGGCGCTAGCCGCTAACCGAAGGAAGGCTGAGAATGAGCTTTGAGCTCCTCGCACTTGCACAGTGCAAGTATGCAAGAGTGAGATGCGAACATAGTGTCGCGGTTCCCGCACACCCTTCACGCCATGTTTACACGCGAATTTGTTTTCGATATTCACAAAATATCTCCAATGTACCTGATAAATTCTGATTATTATTAATATTATTTTTTAAATCAATGCGTTAATATGTTATAGAGGAATACCTAAAATCTTAGCCTTGTATTTATTATATTTATAGATATTATGGTTATTAGAAGCAATGTGTACACGGTACACAACACCAGGAAGGAAGGGTTAATGGAGTTCTAGAAATTAATGCTAAACCTATAAATATAGGGTGTAGTCGAATTATGAAAATAAATTAATAAACCTGCTAAAATCAAATTTCCTTGATTTTTTTCCGTCCCTTTGTGAGTCATCGAATCCGCGGCATTCGCCATTTTTCTTTGCTATCACATTCCTCAACTGCAAATTGCTCGCTTGCAATTGGATCACCAAGTTCACTAGCTCCTAAAATATAGCATTTTAGAAACAATTATTAATAATATTCTTCTTCTTCTGTTTCGTGTAGGGCTTACGGCCTGTTTTTTTTTTAAATGATTTATTTTATTATAAAAAAAGACATTGGTATTTTTATTATTTACAAAAATACTTCAATTCCATACTATTTCTGTGAGCCTAAGCGGCTGATTATTAGAAATGGGTATCAAATTGTGGTAGAGTGGGTTCGAAACAAGAAACTCTGACTCAAAAGTCCACGACACTTACCACGGGACACAACCCGACACAATCCATTGAATTTTCCATCAATTCTATGAAAATTGTAAAATACTTTAAATTCTTAATTTTTTCCCTCTTTTTTGTTTGTACATTAGGTTAGAATGGTTAAAAACAATAAAAATGTATGTAAAAAGAACTCCACCAACAAGACACACAAGGTGGCGGCTTGGTGGATCTCTATAAAAAAAATAATATGTTTAAAATTGTTCTTTAAATATATGTATACAATTTATATTTATAAAAAATATATAAAAAAGTTGTTTTATTATCATGTTATTTTATTATGTAAAATGCAATTCCACCTTTCCTAGCTTTCAAAATTGGACCGAATTGTAGGGCGTTTTCGGGCCAAAATTTAATTTTGTCATAGGAATCAACATAGGAAACTCGTATCAACCCATACAGAAACAGTTTTAAATCAGCGTCAACCTAAATAAACATAACATAACCTCATTTACTAGTCATTCAAAATGAGCTGGGTAAGTCAGTGAGAGTTGGACTTACCTCTTTTGGCAACAGCAGCAATTCTTCCTTCGATAGATGCTTGTTTTTATTCCTGTCAACTTTTAATTTGTTCATTTCTACGCCAGCTTTTAATTTATTGAGGAAAGCCGCGCGATCCATACTCCCGAGTCAAATGTCAAAACATTTATGAGACGGCGTTTTGTTACTTAGAGTGCTTGTCTGGTGATCGCTGATCAGCGGGCGATCCAAGAAGGCGGATGACGTACTTTTCAACAAATTTGATACTCAATTGACAGTAAAATAGTGATAGAAGGGAAATCACTGATCTGGTTCTGTTATATAAAATTATTAACAATTTTTTGGACAGCCCTGATCTCCTAAACCAAATAAAGCTTAGCGTGCGCCAAAGAGGTACTAGGCAAAAATCTGTATTCGCAGTATTTGTACATAATGCAAACTATGCCATGTTCTCTCCGATTCCGCGGCTTCACATGTTAGCCAATGCTTTTGAAAGTATAGATTTATTCAATATATTGTTATCGTCCTTGAAATCTGTACTTTCTCAGCATTTCTTCTCCATGTTATAATGGATAAATTAAAACGTTGTGTTTCACTCTCTCTTGCTGCTCGCCGATAGTGTTTGCAGGAGACGTGTATTTACTAGTGCTTACTACTTGTTATTTTATTTTTTAATTATGATTTTATGTTATAAGACTATTTGTTACAAGATTTTTTGTTTCTCTATTAGTGTATTCATTAGTGTATTTTTAATTTTTTTTTTGTATTAGATACTGTATATATGTATTATATGTATTACTTTAAAGGCTTCAGCCGTTCAATAAATAAATAAATAAAATAAAAAACATATGACAAATAACGAGTTAAAAAATATGAAGACTGGAAGCAACAAAATACTTTTACCTCTTTGGTGTAATCGTTTGCGTGTTTAGCTACCGTGCTGGAAGTCTCGGGTTTGATACCCAGGAAGGGGGAAAAAATGTTCTCGATTTTACACTGTAATATTTATTTTTTATTACCCTGGACTGGTACCTGAAGCGCAGAAGTGGAAATCTTGCCTTCATATAAATAACTATCAAGATGACGCTGCGACAATACAATGCTGTGCCCTATATACCATTGAGTGTGGATAGGGGTAAAAAGAAAGAATTACACGGTTAGAATATTTTTGTATTTTTTTTTTAAATTGGCAATGAGTGATGCCGCCACCAATCACACTAGTAAGTTTCATATAATATGTAGTCATTTAGCTCAGGTACCTAGTGGCAAGCAACAATACATGTGATGTAAACAATATAATTGTTGCACGATTTTTCATAAAAAATATAAAGATGTCTTTTAAAAAGTCATTAAAACCAAAACTAGTTTATATCATTTCTTATATAAGTTTGTGAGAATTGATGGGCTCTGGTGGTAGCCCATTTATGGGCTATGAAGAGGGGAACGGGCCAGTCCCAGAAAAGATGGGCCGATGGTCCCCGTCGCGGGTAGTAGTTAGTGGATCGAAAAAGCAAAATCGAGGAGTCTGGAAAAATTAGAAGAGGCCTACATATTAAAATAAAAATGGAAATAAATAGAAAGAATAAATATAAGAAAAAAATAGAAGAATAAAATAAAATGAAAAAAATAGAAGAGGCCTACATAAGCAGTGGAAAGACGGTTGATAAAAAAAGAAGATAATTTATTTCTATGGGTATTTTATATTTACCCTTCCCTTTTAGTTAAGTCTGCGTTTGAACTCGAATCAAAATAACGAGTACACTCTGGTACTCAACAAAAAATTCTGATTTTTTCCCTTTTGGAAATTAAAATGATTGTGTGTGTAGAGTAATTTTTTTTAAAGATTTCGTGGAGATGTTTTCAATTGATGGAAGTTATATGGACATTTTATTGTCTATGACTTATACTTTTTATCATTTTTCTATGTTTTAACCCTATAGCTTATGATTCTAGCCTTCTATCTTGTAGTCTGTGGTCCGTGGCCGGACGCTAAATTTGACAGTTGCGTTTGCTCCTACATATATTTTGACATTTTCCCGGAAAAAAGAGGGTATAGCTCTTTTATTTTGTACGAATTTCATTACAGACAAATTTAAAATAAAATCCAAAAGTTTTAAGTACATTTTTTGGAGAAATAGTTTTTGTACACCCTATACTAACTTATACCAAGAAAATTTGTATTTGACTTTAACCGACGGTTTGAATTATAATTATATTACATGTAGAGGAGCGCGCGAACTTCGTTTTGAAGGTTTTCTTTTACAAACTCAAAGGAACTATATATATATTTTTTAATATGGCATTATTTCCTCAGAAATATAGAGTTATACTTCTGTCTAAGTGATATTTTGAAAATTGATGTTTTTGAACTTCGATTGTCATTTTACTTTATAGTTTAGCTATTAGCGATGAATAAATTTGAAACGTTGTTGTGTTATTTCAAATACCACGCTTTTCGTAGTCACCAAAGGTTTTTTTTATTGGCAGAATCCACAAACGTCTGCAATTTGTTAAAGTACTATGACAATGGTATCAGGATATTTAGCGGATTGACGTGAATATCTTTATGTAATATCTAATGATCAAGATAATGCTTCAATATATTCAGACTACCGTTTTGTACTTTGATTCGTAAGTTTGTTAAGTAGATAAGAATCTGAACACTTTGTAATGAAATAAGTATATCTTTTTTTTAAAATATTCTGTTATATTTATTAGTTGCCTTAGAAAAATTTCCTTGCCTATTATGTACAAAGATTAATAGCATATTTAGTTTGTATGTCTTAAAAATGATAGTGGATGTTTATAGTTCAAAATAAATCAATAAAGTTGATCCCTCAAAATAATATAAAGATACTTGTACAACAATACAATAGACACCATGGATTCAATATCTTATATCAATCAAGATCTGTCACATAGCTCATTTATTTATCTTATTCGTCTTGTTACATTTTCCGATAGGTCTTTATGTCCTATTGCCTCATCAATTTTTGTCAACTGAATACCTTCTTTTGCACATTCTGTGTTCAATTTAAATGTATCTTTTTCATAAATATTGTGTTTAGCTCTGATATTATCGAGTATTTTAAATCTATGTTTAGTCAAGGGACTAAACATAGATTTAAAATACTCGACAACAAGGGTTGAGTTCTTTAAAAAACTTGTGTTTGCAGGTATTAATTGGCATAATAATTGCATATTAATTGGCATAAATATACTATATTACGGTTTAAACTGTTTTAAGTCAACTGAAAAATTGAAAAACGATGGATTTTTCTCTTGTGGCAGTCAAAGTTGAACCAGAGACAGTCGATGAACAAGATGGTACCCTCATTACTAACCCAGAAGCCTCATGTCCAGGTGTATTAGCTACCGACGTACAGCCAGAGTCTGTGGAAATTACCGGGAAAGTGGATAAACCGCTTGATCCCTCCACCGGGAAAGATCTCCCTTCCCAAGAATTATTTATCAAAGCTGAACCTATGACGGACGATGAAGGCGAAGATCAAACGCTATCGTCCGATGTGAAGGAGACGCCCGCTCCAGATATGTCCATAGTCAAAACCGAACCAGGTACCAGCGTTGAAGTCCCGGTACATTTAAGCGAGGAAGCTCGCAAACAAATGATGGATCGCGACGGCATCGAAATAACCCTTAATGACATTAAGAAAGAGCCCATGGATGATGAAGACTCTGGTAATTATATTATTGTCTTCCTTATTTATTTATATATTGGGTGATTTACATAGCGCCGTTTTCGTTAAAAATCACCTCATGAGCGGATAGTTTATATTAATTTGAATACGAAAAACTTCGATTAATATTGTATAGTTTCGATCTATTATTATGTATCACATTTTATGAGAGAAACCCCCCCCCCCTTCTCTACCATTTACGATTTTTTGCTCGTTAGTTTTTGTGATCACCTGTCGATGAAAACATCTGTAGTTTTGGACTAGTCGTGTTAAATATAACTCAATGTATGGTCTAATATAATTGTTGAAATCTTAATTATCAACATGTCATTCCATAAAGTTAATGCCAAATCAATAAATAATATAAATTAGTATTGTAAAGATTTTCAATGTATCATCGCCGTATCAGTAAAATCGGATTTAATGACGATTCTCTTCGTTTCCAGACTCACAGAACGATAGACCCAAAACCAAGAAGAAAAAACCGCGTAAACCAAAATCGTCCGGGAGTAAAAGCGCCAAAGACAAGCCTGCGGCTAATTCCAAGCCGAAAATTCTCCAGTGTGCGCAGTGCAAATATACTTGCAAGCATGAGTGCACACTGAAACGACACATGTTCACGCACACTGGCGAGAAGCCGTTCGCTTGTCCGGTGTGCGACTACACCTGCTCTTGTAAATTCCAGCTGAAGCGGCACGTGAGCATTCACACCGGTGAGAAACCATTCGCTTGCTCACTGTGTGATTTCACCTGCAGGCTGAATTTCATACTGAAGAGACACATGTTCACTCACACTGGCGAGAAACCTTTTTCGTGTTCTGAATGTAGCTACGCATGCGCGATGAAGAACGAACTGACCAGGCATATGATTACTCACACCAAAGAGAAATACTTCGCTTGTTCGATATGTGAGTATACCTGCTCGCGCAAAATTGAGCTAACGCGGCATACGATCACTCACACAAAAGTGAAGAATTTCCCTTGCACTCAGTGTGATTACACTAGCTCGTTTAACTTTCAGCTCACGCGTCATTTAAGCGTTCATACCGGAGAGCGCCCAATCGCTTGTCCGGAATGTTCGTACACGTGTTCGTTAAAATACGAGCTGAGACGTCATATGTTGACCCACACCGGCGAGAAACCTTTTGTTTGTGTGGAGTGTGGTTATGCTTGCTCTTTGAAATTTCAGCTCAAACGCCATATGACGACGCACGCGCTCGACAAGCCATTCGCTTGTACCGAATGCGAGTATAAGTGCTCGTTGAAATTTCAATTGAAGCACCACATGCGGTTCCACTCGGACGAGAAGCCTCTCAGTTGTACGGAATGTCAGTATACTTGCAGGGAAAAGAGCAAATTGAATCGGCACATGCAGACTCATATCGGAAAAAAATGATCGCATCCTACTTGGATGCGATCGGCACAAGCTAATAAATATTTAGTTTTAATGATCAAGGTGAACGCAATATTTTGAATTGGCCCGCCATTTATTTTCGTGCAACCAACGATAAGAGTAATTTCATATACATTCCTTGCAATCTGTCAACGATTTCGAGTCTTCAAAAGTACCTTAATAAACACTGTACGACAAGACACGTGCCTTCATAAACATATACTTGGAGCAACTGATAGAAAAAAACTCTTACTCCCAGATGGAGTGAAAGATAAAAAAGACGCGATTGTTACTTTTGGCTATTTTTTTCTTCCTAAAAGACAATTAGTCGTTTTCAAATTTCATTGTACTACACATACATAATTAGATATTTTACACATTTTACCATTTTTGATTAACACAATAACTCGAAATCGCTTAGGAATACCTTTTAGTGTCACTATAGTGACACTTAAATTTTTAGATACGATATTTTAAAAATGCTATTCCAAACGCCAGGATTTTTAATGTTAGTTTCTCGCAATACACAATGATTTGCGTACATAAATCTGAGACGCAGATGGTCAAAAATATACATGTTTTCTTCTAATAAGCACCGATTTTTAAATATTTTCTGAACATTCAAAGACAGTTTTCATGTCGACTTTATTTACTGTTTATTTTTAAGGATTCCATTTGACCAAACCTAGAAATAAATCTAGAAGTTTGTCCTTATTTACCACTGAACAGAAATCTTTCACTTATTTAGATTGTAATTATTCTTAGGAAAAATTATATAATGTTTTAAGCAAAAATTTGTGTTACTCTCGTAATTTTATGAATATTTTTTTCAATAAAATTATATTATTCATCACAAATAATTCTAAACTATATTTTTAGATTTTTAGTTTTTTTTTAGCTTAATTTCAATAGTTTCTCTGAAACCATTCTTGTGTTACGAGTGAAGAAACAAAATGAATCAATAACTTTTTTAGGAAAATGAAATAAAATCATAATTTATATTTGAAGCACTATTTTTGTGGTTTTCCAATTTTAATATTAAAATGTTACTTTGTTTTTAATTCACTATAAACATTTAAAACAAAGTCACATATCATAAAGAAATGAAATCATGCCATTTATCATAAATAATAACACTTTATGTTAGAAAGTTGTTTTAAAAGCTTAATTTAATAGTTTCTCTGAAACTATTCTTCTGTTACTAGCGTTAGAATGCAAATATGAGGAAATAAATGTAACGAAAATTGAATGAAATTGTTTTATATCACAAATAATTAAATATACATTTTGGATAGTTTTTTTAAAACCATAATTTTAATAGGTTCTATGAAACCATTCTTTTGTTACGAGTGTAGAATAACTTTTACCTTCGTCAATTGGCGGTGGTCGAACTCGCGACGATAATTTTGTAATCTAGGGACATATTTAGCATCGGGTCAACAAAAAATAAACTTACATAAATGTTTATGGTCTTGACTATAAGCCTACTTTTAATAAAAAAAACACTTCAGTTCAAGAATAGTGATTAGCGCTTTGCTCATGACACTTACGGGCCGAGTAAAAATTTTCAAAAGCCTATGGCGGGGATAAAAACTTTATTTAAAGCCCTAAACTAACTGCCTAGCCGCTTCCCCGCAGGGGTAGGTGGAGAGAATAGAACGCCACACTATCATTTACAAAAAATCTTCTCTTTTATTTATATACATCTCATACATACCCACCGATTATTCCAGCTCGTGATCTGACTACGTTACTACCTGCATTCGCTCCTTATTTCATCATTGAACATCTATCATACATTGTTTTGTCGCACTGAGAGATCTTATTTCGACTGAATTCTCAATCATTCATCTTTCTTTTGCAAATGATGTCATTTGGTATATAGAAGTGCTATAAGCTGAGTTTATACGACATGGATACTGGAAAAGAGGGGATTCAATACGGATTTTTCTTTTTTCGAAGTAAATCAATCATAACCTATTTTAATAGAGTAGTATAACAAGTGAGTAATTAAAGAGTTAGTTCAAAAGGATTTATAAATAAAATAAAATATTTTTTAAAAGTCGATTGCGTTTGGTCCCTTTGTACCATTCGGGTGTGAAAAAAATGAATAATTTGAGGTGACCGTTATTAATTATATTACTATTTTCATTCCAAATGTATATAAGCAATATGAAATAAGTTTTCTTTGTGCCAGCATATTTTAATATACTTAATTTTGTATTAAAATTAGCGTAATTTTTAAGAATTACTGCGGTGACATCAAATAAATTTTCTTTTAATATGTATGACTCAATGCCTTCTTGGTAAAATATTATAAATGACTTTAAATAGTAATCTGTTTACAAAGTATTTTGTTCAATCGTCATTTATGATTTCCTGCCGGGAAAGAATCGAATTATTATTGTTGACCTTTTAGACAGATAGTTTAAATTCTGTTATTCCCAATGTAGATGGAATTAATACAGGTATAAAATAAGAAGCAAATATGTTTTTTTTCAAAAATACCAGTCGTGCATTCACGAACGAACTAAGTCGACATTGTGCAGAAATGTGTGCATACTTGGAAGGCCAGCCACAAAGCTGTCGCGAAGCAGTTCTCCATCCTCTGCAGTCATGTGCGCATATACGATGCCCATAATACTACTGTTAATGCATTCACGGACAATCACCAGTTAGTGCAGGTGCAGGTGCACTATCTGGTGTGTATGGGGATATACGGTGTACCTATGTATGGGGATATACAGTGCCCCTGTGACCACCCTTAAAATATTCACAGGCCGTCATTCTTGTGCAGCTATGTGCCCTGCGCAGCAGTGTATACATATATATACGGTGCCCATTAGGCATGCATGGACCGTCAGCATATAACTTGTGCATGCATGGACCATCAGCATAAACCTAGTGGATCTATGTATCTGTATACGGTGCCCTTATGGCATCTCAAAAAACATTCATGGAGCATTAGTCTCCACCCTGTACAAACCTCCTGCTTAGGGTAAAGAATCCTAAAATATTGTATTGATTTATGGCCATGGGACGCATCTCGCACCAAAGCCGGACAACATATTGGATGCAAATGATAAGTTCCTCGACTTTCTAGGTAGGACTGTAAAAAGTGCGAATGACAAATGGCTGGGCCATTACAGCATACACGGTGCCTATATCTCTACTGTTAGCGTGGATGGACTCAGGATAAACTATCTGGATCTATGTGTGCATACAAGGTGCCTATATGGCTACCGTTCAATCATGGATGGACCATGTTGATCTATGTGTGAATACACCGTTTCTTATGGCTACCGTTTAAGCATCAACCGACTCAAAGATTTGTGGGCATGCAAGGTGCCCATATGGCTACCAATCATTCATACACGAACCATAAGCTTCACTATTGTGGAACTATGTGTACATAAACGGTGCACATATGGCTACCGTTGAAGCATGCATGAACCATCAGAATGTCTCGACATGTTATTGACTTTCCTGCTGCTGTCACCCTGGGTATCAACATGGTGGTGGTGTGTACACAAGTAAGCATTGACTTACATGTCCCGCTGATAGTGATAGGGATTTCTTAAGCATTACTTATCGTTTTTATTTTTGCTCGCGAAAAACTTTACAAGATTGATCAAATACCGATATAAGATTTAAAAGAAGAAAAGGAAGGTTTATTTTTTAATGGATGGGTCCGAATGGAAACCAAGACCGGACCTGGGAATTAGAAGGAGATAATTAGTATTTTCCACCACAGCATACAAAATATCCAGTTACGCTACCATAGACAAAATCAAAGTAACCATAGACAAAATGAAATATGTTTGGTAGAAGAGAGAAAAATTAATTACCCACCTAAAATAACGGTCTTCAAGGCGCTGCGCTGGGGAGCAGCTGCTTGTCGTTATGGATGGCCAACTGCAGATGGCGTTTGGTCTCGGACCAGGATTATCCTATTTACCAAACCAGTGGTCTGGTAAATAGGAAAACGTGATTGCTGCGATGTCCTGGAAACTCATGCCTGTAAGAGATAGCAGGTGTTTTTTATAAACACAATTATTTGTATTTCCAAACGCAGAATCTCGTAATTTCGAGTTCGAACGCAGATTTTGCTTACATTTTATAGATATATTTTCAATCCATTTGCATGCTTTATTTCGCGTTTTCAGCTACAACAAAATGACCGGCGTCATAAATATACATAAAAAATCCCATAGAAACAAAGAGTAAATGTTTTTGCCTAAAATTTTCACTCAATAATTAAATTAAAGTAATTATAAACTTAAAAAGCGAACACACTCATAATAATGAATACGCTTCAAAACTTATAAATTTGGAACCTGTGTTGGGCCTTAGTATAAGTGGTGTTGCATAAGCCGTAGCTAGATCTTAGTCACTTGAATGTCAGGTAATTTAAAACAAAGATACGTCTTACTGCATACCGTAGTTTCTTCTTCTGCTTACCCTTATCCCCACCCAATGGTGCATAGGGCACTGCATCGTAGCGACGCAGTGTTATCTTGATCGTAAATTGCATGAAGGCAAGGTGATCAGCCCTGCTCTGCGCTTCTTGTACCAGTCCAGGGTGATATTAAATAAATATGAGAGTGAAAATCGGCCATATTTATTTTGACCCTCCTGGGAATCGAACCCGGGACCTCCAGCACGGTAGCCAAACGCGCTGACCACTGCGCTTAGTCACTTGAATGTCAGGTAATTTAAAACAAAGATACGTCTTACTGCATACCGTAGTTTAACGTATTCTAAATTTGAGATTCGGAGACGTTTAATTTAATTTACTCGAAATATTTCAAATTCCATTAATGTACTGAAATGTTTGCATTATAAGTTAATTTCGCAAAACGAAAATAATGAATTGAATGATTTTTCTGGTATTTTATTATTGAATTAAAAAACGGTTAAAAAACCCCTACTTCTAATTCGGAATACAAAAATTACGAATGCGGAAACGAATTCCAAGTTTCGTGTCTGATAAGGCTAAATGTGAATAAATTTCCACTAGTGATTACGTCATTACAACAAGGTCATCATGTGGGCAAAGTTGCAGCGTTTGTAGGAACTCTACACGTACGGGTTTTGTCACATTTTTAAACGAAGTTTTTTTTATCAAAATGATAATAATTTTAAATTATCTTTTGTGTGCTATTTTTACAAAAGAAATTTAAAGATGTAAAATCTGAGATTAATAGGAAAGACTCGCTTTATATATATTTTTTTCAATTTTTTTATTTATTTTATTAATCCATTTCATCTTGGCCTTTTCAATAAATACGCAGACTGACGTCATAAAACAAAATATACTTTAGTTGTAAGTTATAACCTCCCAGATGCACAAACATATCAAAATTGTGTGTTCCACTTTTGGAAATAATCTTAAAATTCTTCTTTTCTAATATCCTTCAGCTCTTTCGTCACATTTGGATTAATCTCGAATCGTCTCAAATCTTTTTCCTTTCAAAGGACTTGAGTTTAGGCAACAAGAAGTCAAAAAAAGTGAGATCAGGTGAGTAGGGTGGGTGGGAAAAACAGTGATCGAGTATTTAGCAGAAAACTCACATGTTTTGAAATCTCTACGGGCTGGAGCGTTGTTGTTTTATAGGCCTTAGATATTTTATTTGAAATGCATTGCTTCATAGTAATAATCTAATAAATAGAAATACAATATGTTTAACCTTTACCATATTAATGATTTAATTACTGGAAAACAAAATTTATAAAATGTACCTGAACGAAGTTGAGAATTTTTTTTTGAATCGTATAAATATTTATTGAAACCTATTTCGGGGAGGTTTTTTTAAAATCATATTTTTGGATAATAATTTTGAATACGTCGATAATGTCTACAAAATATTTCTAAACAAAATTGATACATTACACTCTAAAATGTAGTGACTAACGTAGACTCCCTTACACTCCTCCAACTTTAAATTAATTTTTTTTAATTAATTTTATTTAAAATATCTGCGGAAGAAACACATAAAATGACACATCTGATTATGAAGTAAATCGCTTGCGATCCAGCAACATCCGAAATTTTCCATTATAAATTTGCAGTCTATGGGCGCTAAAAACCCGTACGTGTATTTCGCCCATCTGCATCCTCTTCAAACCTGCGCCAACTTCACGTCCGATCGCCTTGTCAGTGTCAGAAGCCTGTTGTATTATTTTTAGATAAAAATAATCCCTAGACTTTGCGACTAAACAAACAGAAAAGTCTCCAAACAGTGATATGAACGAGAAATAACACGATTTCAATCAGAACGACTCCATTGCCGAAATTACGACTTATGTAATTCGCGCTGTTGACAAACAGTGCGGGTTTTGCGATCGGAAGTGTTGGTCGTGAATTTGTGTGGTTGAGAGCTTTTATTATCATGAATCAACCACCTAAGCAGCCGAAGAAAACTCCTATCGTGACTGATTACGAAATTTCAGACACCGTCTTGGGACTAGGCATAAACGGAAAGGTATTTCTTCCATTTCGTCTTTCATTATTTGCTTTTCGGCCATCTCTGAGGTTAGTCATGTTTTCTTCAGAATCCGCATTTCACAACTGCCGTGAAATTGAAACAACATTAATCACTCGTTGATCACACATCGATCGTTTACTCATTTCGCCCATACTCTGGAAGAGGAACAGGTGAAGACACCTGTGTTTTTTCTGTCATTGAATCCTTTGACGTTTTGTTTTGACTTTTTCTAAATTAGATCTCAGCTTTTCTATTTATAAAACGGTTTTCTCACACTTAACGCATTGTTTTGAATGCCAACATAATATTAGATGCTATGTGTAAATATTTGAAGAAAAAAATGTAGTAAAATTTATTCAAAATATATATTTAAAAAAAAGTAAATGTAATGTTTTATCAACAAAAAATGTGTGATGTGTTCGGGATATAAATTATAATTTTTAAAAATACATTTAAACCCTTATTCGCACCCCAATGGTGCATAGGGCACTGCGTCATATAAACTCAGTGTTATCTTGATCGTTTACACATGAAGGAAAGGTGATCAGCCCTCCGCTTCCGGTACCAGTCCAAGGTAATATTGAATAAATATAAGAGTGAAAAAAATCACTTATATTTATTTGACCCCCCCTGGGAATCGAACCCGGGACCTCCAGTACGGTAGCTGACCATTACGCTACGGAGGCGGACGAATAATTACCGTCCATCAAAATGCTATGGACGCTGTGTGCCTACAAGGTGTCAGCATGGTATCTGTAAAATAACCCTATGAACGCTGTGCGTACCAACATGTTTTGTATATGGTTTCCATACAAATAATTTTTCATTTTCATTTTCATTCAAACCCTTATCCGCACCCCAATGGTGCATAGGGCACTGCATCATATAAACGCAGTGTTATCTCGATCGTTAACACATGAAGGCAAAGTGATCAGCCCTCCGCTTCAGGTACCAGTCCAGGGTGATATTGAATAAACATTAGTGTGAAAAAATCACTCATATTTATTTGACCCCCCTGGGAATCAAACCCAGGATCTCCAGTACGGTAGCCGAGCGTGAAATTACACTACAGAGGCAGAAAAATACAATTAGAACTTTATATTTATCCACTTTATTTTTATTTATTTATAATTGTTTTTGGGCATTCACAATATGGTATAATGTTTTCTCTAACCCTTTCCACGCCCAATGGTGACAGAAAGTGTAGTTTTTGCATTTTGAAGAAAAGGTATTGTTTAATTATTTTTTTAAATATACTAAATATTTTTCAGATGGAGAAAAAACCTTCAGGTTTTACCTAAAAAAGATCTGTTGCGCCGTAAAAAGTTTAATAAGTGGCTTGATATTTATTTTTAATACATTGTATTATATTTTTAAACTTTAAAAACGATTTCCTGAAAAATCAGGTTTTTTTTAAATGACATTGTTAAAAAGAGTGAGCGATATATCGCTCACTCCTTTCAAGAACGTCATACATCAAAAAACTTGATTTTTCAGGAGAACGTTTTTAAAGTTTAAAAATATAACACAATGTATTAAAAATAAATATCAAGCCATTTATTGAACTTTTTACTGTGCACCAGATCTTTTTAGGTAAAACCTGGAGGTTTTTTCTCCATTAGAAAAATATTTGATATATTTAAAAAAATTATTTAACGAGACCTTTTCTTCAAAATGCAAAAACAACATTTTCTGCCCTGTAGCGGGTAAATATTAAGTTGAAAAATGCCTCTTTTGCTGGGATAAAGTACATTTTCTGGGCATTCCGAAAACATGCACAACTGAAAATTGACGATTTTTGATTTATGACGTTCTTGACAGGAGTGAGCGATATATGATAATATGTGACACATTTCGTCTTATTCAGATATTATGAAACACAAAGCTTTGTGTTTGATAATGTCTTAATAAGAGGAAACGCTTCACATATTATCATGTATATGTAAATAAAAGTACTTATATTTTTAAACTTTAAAAACGTCCTCCTGAAAAATCAAGTTTTTGTTTTTATGACGTTGTTGAAAGGAGTGTGTATGGCACACATTTGTGTTGTTGGAAGATGACCATCGCCAGTGTATAACGCGGGATTATCTTATGCTTGGAGTGTGCTTGTTGCAGGTTGTGCAATGTGTGGAGCGGAGCACGGGCACTAAGCGCGCGCTGAAGGTTCTGCGCGACAGTGTGAAGGCGCGCCGAGAGGTGGACCTGCACTGGAGAGCCAGCGGGTGCATCCACGTTGTTGCGGTGAGCTATTTTACTAAGGATTCAATAAGTTACACTTATCCTTGTATCTTGCTAGTTTTTTAAGGGACGGTTCATTTGTATATAAGGAACTCCTACCAAGTATCAAGCAGAGTGCGCTGACGTACTTCGGACACGTCATGAGAAATGAAAAATATCGTCTTCTCCACCTAATCATACAAGGAAAGATTGACGCCGAAGGACATCATGGCTGAAAAACCTACCTTAATGGTTTGGCAAAAGCACCAAATCTCTGATACAAGCTGCAGCATCCAAATTAAAGATAGCCATGATGATTGCCGATCTTCGTTACAAGTGGCACAGAAAAAAGAAGAAGAAGAATTTGTATATATAGTACAACCTGAATATGAGGGGCTCCAAGGGACTGGGATATTTTTCTCATGTATTTTTATTATTATTTTAATTTTATATTTCTCTTAAATTCATATATATTTTATTCCTTTGACTAATTTTTTAGTTTTCCTTTCTGCACATCGTATATAGGCAAAATCTTCAAATTATTTTTCCCATTTGTTCATATATCTTTTTGTTCTGACTATATTCTTTAACATGTCTCTCCACGCTTGATTTTTTTAAAGAATGTTTACTGGATATTTTATGTTTTTGAGAATATAGATATAGATTTTTATTTTATTTTTTAACTCCTACTAATTCTTCTTCTAACTCTTATCTGCGCCCAAAGGTGCAATGGCACTGCAACATATTGACGCAGTGTTATCTTAATTGTAACTTACACAAAGGCAAGGTGATCACTCCAGCGCTTCACGGACTATTTCTTTTCTTTACACCATATATATGCAAAATCCGACACGTCAATCTATTTTGTCCACCTCTCAATCTCAAATTTATGCAATTATATAGCTATAGCTTTTTCGAGGGTGAAACACACTAAATAAAAAATTGGAACGAGGATAACAAATCAATTTAATTATAAGTTACTGCCAAAATACTAATAATTATCTTATTTATTGATTCGGCATTAACTTTGTGGAATGACATGATTATTTTATTAAAATTAAACACTTGAACAATCCACTTAATCGAGTTTTATTTTTATTTACGACTAGTTTCGAAAACGACATTTGTTTTCTTCTTCTGGTACAAATGAAAATAATTGTTTTAATTTGTACCAGAAGGAGAAAACAACTGTCGTTTTCGAAACTAGTCGTAAATAAAAATAAAACTCGATTAAGTGGATTATTCAAGTGTTTAATTTTAATAAACTAATAATGATCAGTTACCCCCTCTGTGCCTAGTACAGCATTGTAGGTGCTTATTGTATATACATCAATTAATCACTTGCTGATAGCAATCTACTCGTAACACTATCATTATCATTGAGCGTACTTTATTAATATACCAATTATTACCACTAATGACAGCAGTTGCGGAATGCAAACATAGCAAGTATCATACGTATCATCAATACAATCAATACAAATATCTGGGCTTCATATACATACACAGGTTTCAAAAATTGAGTGGTTTAGTTGTCAATCATGGGTAAAATGGTGAATGTTGAATGTTACACATGTCGCTCACTCCTTTCAAGAACGTCATACACATTGCGAGACCGAGTAAGAAATACCGACATTCGAAACATGTGTAAGACGGAGGATATCGTGAGGTGGGGACGACAACGAAGGCGATACTGGAAGGAACATATGAACAGAATGTCAGAAGACAGACTTCCACGTATCCCTGAAGGACGCAGACCACCAGGCAGACCTCCGAAAAGATGGAAAGACAGCTGGGAGTCCACATCCCAAGAGCACAAACAGATCCCTAGGATCTACAAAAAGAAGAAGAAGAAGACATAAATTAAAATGGAGTTGTACAAATTAAACGCCAAATCAATAAGTAAATGTAATACGATTGTGTCTTGGTTCCAGATTGTGGACGTGTACGACAACACGTACGGCGGGGCGCGATGCCTGCTCGTGGTGATGGAGTGCATGCAGGGCGGGGAGCTCTTCCAGAGGATTCAGGACCACCAGGACGGCGCCTTCACCGAGAGACAAGCCGCCGAGGTGAGTGCCGCAGTGGTCACAGTGCTGCAAAATGCATGCCATCTTAACCTGGTAACTGCCAGCAGGTACATGTATGGCGGTAGCCAGCACGCCGCAATATTTACCACAAAAATAAAACCTTCTAAACATATCGTTATTGAAAGTGTAATAACGTTTAAATATAAAACTTGCCAAATAAATGAAAAATGAGTGAGGAAAGAACGGTAAAACAAATTTATGAGGCGAATATAAGTGGAAAAAAGAGCAGAGGAAGACCGAGAAAAACATGGCACGATCAGGTATGCCAAATACTTGAAAGTGGTCAGGTTAGGAGTCGTAACAATCGGCGGGTATGTATGAGGAGATGCATGAACGTGAAAGAGGCGAAGAATGTTTGCAAAGACAGAGTGGTGCGGTGTTCTATTTTCTCTGCCTACCCCTGCGGAGAAGCGGCGTGATGGTTAGTTAGTTAGTTAGTTAGTTACCGAATAAATGAAGAGCGTGCCAGTCCTGTAGTCATTTATCCATAATCATAAAATTAACTGTTCATGGTTCAGGGTTGTCACAAAATTTGTCATGGAAAATATGAAAACTAAATTATATGTCAAAAGTAATTGTTTATGTTACAGAAATAAAAATCAGAAAATTCTACCGCGAAATAAGTTTCAAATATAATATGAACCGCTATACATGAAACACGAAATAAAACTGTACTCTGTAGATGAAAAATTATATACGCAAAACATCGATCGAAATTCGGGGATTATTGGACAACCCTGAGCGCCATCAGTTGTTCCGACGACAAAGCTCTCTTTAATTTACGTTTAAAGTGGTAAAAACAAATTCTGTTTCAATTCCAAGTATGCAAAGATATTCTCAATAGATGTCACTATGCGTTCAATATATTTGTACATTTAAATTATTAATTCTCTTTAGTAAAAGCCCATTTAAAACGGCGCGTATGTATTAGCGTTTGTATTAGCGGTGCTCCGTTCTCAGAAAATTATGCGTCTTAAGACGCTTTTGGCAGTTAACCGGTTAACACATCGGAAAGGAGTGTTGAGATGGTTTGGATATAATGGAACGAATGAAAGATTCATAAAGGTATAGAAGGGAGAGAAAATGGCAGTCTGAAATCAGTTGTAGCTAGAGCCTAATAGCTAAACTGCGGTGCTTCACAGTGTCCTAGTACCAACAATGCCCATGCACCTCCATAAGTGAAGCATGGATTTTGCAGAAAAAGGATAAAATGCAGTCGGAATTAAATTTCTCAGTGCGGTAAAACCATGTATGATCAATGCTCGAATGGTGATATAAGGAATGAATGCAAGGCTCAAATGCAAGACTTTGATAAACATTATTTATCAAAATGACACATGTTATCAGGTGGTTTTGTTCATCAACTGGGACCCTAATTATACCCTGGCAGTCTGCCGCCCGACTCTCAGTGGTTACAAAAGGTGTATTGAGAAGGTTTGGGTATGTGGAACAAATGAGTGAAAACAGAACGGTAAAAAAAAGTTGATTGCATAGTCTTAAGGTGGAGAGTGACCGGAGTATTTCGCCGTATAACGTCGTAACAAATCAGTGAGCATCCGAAACTATAGATGGAGCGCTCGGCTCGCTGTACTGACTATGCGAACGCTCGCATCGTAACGTGTTACGTTACGACCAAATGCTCCGGTCAGTCTCCACCATTACAAACGGTGATTGGCAGACTGAGTACTGTAAAACTCGCCTTCCGCATAAGATGTGTCAATGTGCTCAGTATATGTGATCTTTTTGACAATCAAGTCAGGACTGCGTCATCCGATGCAGTCCCGGATTAGAATCAGAAGAGCGAGAGACCTAATTCCCCTCTGCATTCCAGATAATGCACTCCATATGCGTGGCGGTGCGCTACTTGCACGACGGCGACATCGCCCACCGAGACATCAAGCCGGAGAACCTGCTGTACTCCGGGACCGAGCCGGGAGCACTGCTCAAGCTGACTGACTTTGGGTTCGCCAAGGAAACCCGGAGCGCGGCGGATACTTTGCAAACGCCTTGCTACACCCCATACTACGTGGCGCCGGAGGTAACACTCACAAGTCCAAGCTAATTTTATACAATTATATATTTTCTTGCTCCAAGTATTCAGACTCTTGTGGCAATGGGCAGGACCTGTTGCGAGACAAGACCCCACAAGATGGACCCCTGAAATTTTTACACATTGTTGTCAGGCAGTTTTTCATCAACCCCGACTCTAATTAGTATTTTAATTAGGGTCGTATACTAATCACAGGTAACTGCAAACCCAATTCCCATCTGTAAAATGTTTTTTGGCATCTCAGACAGATCCCCATGATCTATAGAAAGATTAACACATTGTTTGCGGGAAACGTTTAAAAGCGTCTTTTCCATACTGTTGGTAGAGAGTGGGAGACGCTTGCAAGCGTTCTATTTGCTTACTTTAGGTAGAGCGCGAGAGACGCCTGCAAACATTGTACAGATGGGAATTGGGTGTTGCGGCTACTTGTGATTAGTATACTGAGGGTCGGGCGGCAGACTGCCAGAGTATAATTAGGGTCCTTTTCCATACTGTTGGTAGAGAGCGGGAGACACTTGCGAGCGTTCTATTTGCTTACTTTAGGTAGAGCGCGAGAGACGCCTGCAAACATTGTACAGATGGGAATTGGGTGTTGCGGCTACTTGTGATTAGTATACTGAGGGTCGGGCAGCAGACTACCATAGTATAATTAGGGTCCTTTTCCATACTGTTGGTAGAGAGCGGGAGACGCTTGCGAGCGTTCTATTTGCTTACTTTAGGTAGAGCGCGAGAGACGCCTGCAAACATTGTACAGTTGGGAATTGGGTGTTGCGGCTACTTGTGATTAGTATACTGAGGGTCGGGCAGCAGACTACCATAGTATAATTAGGGTCCTTTTCCATACTGTTGGTAGAGAGCGGGAGACGCTTGCGAGCGTTCTATTTGCTTACTTTAGGTAGAGCGCGAGAGACGCCTGCAAACATTGTACAGATGGGAATTGGGTGTTGCGGCTACTTGTGATTAGTCTGAAGGTCGGGCGGCAGACTGGCAGAGTATTATTAGGGTCCCAGTTGATAAACAAAACCGCCCGACAGCAATGTGTTAAGCAGAAGAAAAAGACATTATTTTATACCCAGTGAACGTGTTAAAGGATCACTTTGTTTGTACATGTCGCTCACTCCTTTCAAGAACGTCATAAATCAAAAATTGTTAATTTTCAGTTGTGCATGTTTTCGGAATGCCCAGAAAATGTACTATATTCCAGCAAAAGCGGTATATTTTTAATTTAATATTTACCTGCTACAGGGCAGAAAGTATTGTTTTTGCATTTTGAAGAAAAGGTATTGTTTAATTATTTTTTTAAATATACTAAATATTTTTCAAATGGAGAAAAAACCTACAGGTTTTACTTAAAAAGATCGGGTGCACGGTAAAAAGTTCAATAAGTGGCTTGATATTTATTTTTAGTACATTGTATTATATTCTTAAACATTAAAAACGATCTCCTTAAAAATCAAGTTTTTAGATATATTATGTTGTTGAAGGAGTGAGCGATGTGTGTAAAGTTTGCCATACTTACTTGAACGATTATTTGTAACAAGTTGATTTTGGTTTTAGGTTCTCGGACCAGACAAATATGACAAGTCATGTGACATCTGGTCGCTCGGTGTGGTCATGTACATCCTGCTGTGCGGCTTCCCGCCCTTCTACTCCAACAACGGGCTCGCCATATCCCCCGGAATGAAGAGGGTAGGTCCCGGAATACTCTAATCGCAAAATGCTGCTGTAATTTTATTTACATAACTTGATGACAAAGTTTGATGACGCATAGGGCGCTGTGTCGTATCGGGGCAGTGTTGTCTTGATCGTTTATTGCATGACAGGAAGGTGATTGATCAGTCCTGCGCCTCTTGTACAGGTTCAAGGTGATATAAAATAAATATGAGAGTGAAAATCATCCATATGTATATATATATTATGTATGTAAATATGAAAAAAATATAATCCTTTAATTTTTTTATATCGAACCCGGGACCTCCAGAACGGTAGTCGAGCGCGCTGACCATTACACTACGGAGGCGGATTTTTTCACTCTTATATTTATTCAATATTACCCTGGACTGGTACCTGAAGCGGAGGGCTGATCACCTTTCCTTCATGTGTAAACGATCGAGATAACACTGCGTTTATATGACACAGTGCCCTATGCACCATTGGGGTGCGGATAAGGGTTGTATTATTATTATTTATTAATTTTTTAATATAATCGCCCTACCCATACGAACAAACATGGTACGTCCGTCATATTTTCGCCCTAAAGCAACAAGCTGTATTCCGTACGTTCAGGTACATTATATTAAATAAAAAATTACAAACATTCATTAGAATATTATTATAAAAAAATAATTAACATCCTATGTTGAGAGCCTCTGGCTTGCTGAGGATATAAAAAGGGTCATAAAAGAGTCTATCCTTTAAATTTTTTATCTGGTACATTGTAAAGTAAATGACAAATTTTGTGACAACCCTGCACCATGAATAATTAATTTTATGATTTTGTATAAATGACTGTGAATTTTTGTGAATTTTTGTCCGCCTCCGTAGTGTAATGGTCAGCACGCTCGGCTACCGTTCTGGAGGTCCCGGGTTCGATTCCCAAGGGGGGTATAAGTGATTTTTTCACTGTAATATTTATTCAATATTACCATGGACTGGTACCTGAAGCAGAGGGCTGATCACCCTTCCTTCATGTGTAAACGATCGAGATAACACTGCGTTAATATGACACAGTGCCCTATGCACCATTGGGGTGCGGATAAGGGTTTTATTTATTATTGTTATAAATGACTGAACGACTGGCGCGCTCTTCATTTATTTGGCAAGTTTTATTAATACACTTTTAACAACTATATGTTTAGAAGGTTTTATTTTTGTGGTGTCGTGGCGTGCTGGGTACCGCCATACATGTACCTACCGGCGGTTAACCGGTTAATATATAAAATAATGATGTGATAAAATCTTCCAGAGGATACGACTGGGACAGTTTGACTTCCCGGACCCGGAGTGGTCCAACGTGTCCAAGGACGCCAAGAGCCTCATCAAGGGAATGCTCTCCGTGGACCCATCCACCCGCCTCACCATAGAACAGGTCAGTCTCCCCGTTCCCGCTCCCGCAGGTGCTGTGGCATAGTTGGGCAGACGCTCGGCTGCAAAACTGCCATCGCAGATTCTATTCCCCGCCAAGTACAAGAAAATTTATATGATGCAGTGCCCTATGCACCATCGGGTGCGGATAAGGGTTGGAAGAAGATGGAAGACGAAGAAACCTCTATCTATCATTCCTCAAATAATCGTTTTTCCGGATGTGTTGTTTATTTCTTCTACCAATTCATTTAATTGAATTTAATGTCCGCCTCCATAGTGTAGTGGTTAGCGCGCTAGGCTACCATGCTGGAGGCCCCGGGTTCGATTCCCTAGAGGGTCAAAATAAATATTGGTGATTTTTCAGTATGATATTTATTTAATATGACCCTGGACTGGTACCTGAAGCGGAAGGCTGATCACCTTTCCTTCGTGTATTTAACGATCAAGATAGCACTGCTTCTATACGATGCAGTGCCCTATGCACCATTGGGGTGCGGAGAAGGGTTAGAAGAAGAATTTAATGTATGATCATATCTCCTTGTGCATTAACCTCAGAAATGCCAGTTCAATGCGTATGTCTAATAGTAAGTGTACCGACCGAATGCAGGTGATGAACGGACGCTGGATCAAGATGCACCGCAGCGTGCCGCAGACGCCGCTGCACACGGGGCGCCTGCTGCGGGAGGGCGGGGAGGCGTGGGGCGAGGTGCAGGACGAGATGACCCGCTCCCTGGCCACCATGCGCGTAGACTACGATCAGGTACAGCCTTCTGCAGTCATTCTATCCACAATTTTTTTTTTATTTGTATACATTTATTTTAATCACAATTTATACATATTTAGAATTTTTTTTCGCAGAGACCCACCAAGCCATCTTGTGTGTCTTGTCGGTGGAGTTCTTTTTTAATACATTTTTTATTGTTTTTTTGCGCCATTGCACTAACTGTGCCAAAAATATTTTATGTGAGACAGAGAGAGGGAACACGCTAACGTAAAAGTACATCAGTTCTGTCCTAAAAGCACCTATTATTTCAATTTTCAATTTTTCAATTTATTCAACAACAAAAAAATAATATATACATAAAAAACAATATTCAAGGCGTATATATTAAAAGTAAGCAAGAAGACTTAAAGGTGTAGAAGAATCCCGCTTCGGAAAACTCCTTCGGACACATGGAACAGATCAATATCCAATGTGATATTGTTCAACATAGCGGTAGCTCTTCCTACAGGCATAACCATCGGCAGGTTGGTCCTGTGTATAGGAATGTGAAACAATCTATGTCGCCGCTGTCTTAGGTAACTATCGGGAACATACAGACCAATGTTCCGGATAATTTCAGGATTATCGATCATACCGCGCAACAATCGATAAAAATGCGTAATCAAATACACATTCCTTCTAGTCTCTAAACTATTGTAGCCGAGCATACCCTGGAGAAACTGGGTCGGGTAGAGCCGAGGATAATAGCCGTACTCTCTCATGTTGAGATACCTCAAAAACTTCTTTTGGACACCCGGCAGGCCGCGGGTTGGCTACCCTTGACTTAAACCATCCTATGGTAGATCGTTAGCCCAGACTTCCATATTCTTCTTCATCTGTGTTGACATGTCAATATCGATACATCATCCGTAGGGTGAATAATCTAGTCTGTCGGAATAAGTAATAAATCTTGTCCATGTTTTCAGGTCCAAATGAAGACGTTGGACGCCAGCAACAACGCTCTCCTCAACAAGCGTCGGAGCAAAGCGACGGCCTAGCCGCGTCCGCAAGCGGGCCGTGTCGCCGTGCGGACGTTGCGTCGGCAACGCCACCCGAGGATTGCCGTTTGGCAAAATATTTACTAATATTTGTCCTTGGAAACTTAAACACAATTAGTCAAAATGTACTTCTTTCCTCTGTTATGAATCAAAGCGGTATTTGTCGAGGAATTTCGGATTGCATTGTCACCGTCCACAAAGTCAATCAGACGATTTATTTGCTCATTATGCGACACAACACGAAGCTGAGAAGAACTTCACGTAGAGCTTGCATTTTTAGCATTTTACTTTCTTTTACTTACTTAACAGAAATTCCTCACTATACGTTTTATTTATTAAATTTTTTTTTTACATAACTTTTTACTTATTACAATTTAAAAGTGATTTAAAAAATAACTTGATTCAAATATTGGCGTTGTATAATTTAGTAGATTAATTTTAAAGTAGCAAATAGACCCCTGTTATTGCCAGTTTCATATATATTTATATATTCAAACCCATTTTACAATTTTTCATTATGTATTTAATAATTTGTTTGAAAAATAATTTGTCATAATATTGTCTGTTTTTCAAAATGTAGGATATAATAATTCTCTCACTCTCAACCCTTGTCTGCACCCCAATGGTGCATAGGGCACTGCATAATATAAACGCAGTGTTATCTTGATCGTTAAGCCATGAAGGAAAGGTGATCAGCCCTCTGCTTCGGGTACCAGTCCAGGGTAATATTTATATATTTATTTAAAGGAATTATACGCAAAGCGTCTATTTTAGATGCTTGTCTGCAGGTAAGATAGTCAGGATAGGGAAGGTAAATGTGAAAAATACATCACAAACACCCAGACCGATTGAAAATAAATCTTTCTTGAATTCATTTTGCAATTGGTGGGAATCGAACCCGCGACGCCAGTTTCGCAGTTGAGCGTCTATCCAACTACTCCACGGCACCGTTGAACAAATATTAGACTGAAAAAATCACTTTTATATATTTGATCAAGATAACAATGCTTCTATATGACGCAGTGCCCTATGCACCATTGGATGTGGACATGGGTTAGAAGAAGAAGAATGCCAACTTACTGATAAACAAAATATATTAAAAATCATGGGTTTTAAATACTTGGTACTGCTATTATTATTATTATACTAATTATGCACGTGTCAATGACTGGGGGGTGTCTATAACAATGCTATTTACTCTACTAAAAGAATAATATAAAAAAAAAAATACTTATTTTTTTTGCAAAATGTTTTTTACTAGTGTTTAAAATCGGACAGGTGAGATATATATCGTGAGTGTACTGGCAAAAAACGTTAACTTGAAAATATGCAATTTTGACTTTATGATGCAAATTATAAGGTTTTCAACGTTCTACAAACTCATTAATCGATTCGGCAGTCACTTAGTGGTAAAATCTATCCATTTTTAATTAAAATTTGACTTAGTCAATACCACTATTTCTTAAAATCTACTGTGACACGTGTTTCCATGTATCCCGCATCATTTTCAAACACCGTGTCACAGTAAATTTGAAGAAATAGTGGTATTTTCTAAGTAAATTTTAATTAAAATGTTCTAACTGGCAAAATACACTTAGTAGTTTGAAATGTCATATTTTGTTTTGAATATTATAAATTAAACCCTGAAGAGGGCAACAGGTTGTTGCCGAAACTAGTTGGTTGTTACAATGATTTTTTTTTACCACTTGAGTTTTATTATAGACTACATGTTTCAGAAGTTAAACTTCCATCATTCAGGTCTGTATAATAACTAAAATATAAAATTGTTCTATAAATAAGGAGAGGGGAAAGTAAGGGGAAGGGTTAGCGGTCAAGGGGCAGAGTTTGAAAACAAAGGAAAAATGAAAAGCAAAGGTGAAGTGTTTTCTTTAATCATTGTAACATGTCTTACCACAAAGTTAATGCCGAAACAATAAATAAAACAGTTGGTTGTTAGTAAAAATGTGAGTGGATCAAAAAACAAAGTCTTGTTATTTCTCAAAATAATACATATATGAAATATATATATATATATATATATATATATATATATATATATATATATATATATATATATATATATATATATATATATATATAAATATATATGTGTGGTTTGAAAATTAAATTCTACTTTAAGTTTAATGGCGGGTATTTTATTCAGGCTAAAAGCTTTAAATAACATGAGTTTTTTTTGCCAGTATACTTACGATATATTAATTAGATTTTAATAAAACATGTTTTTGGAAAAAGCTCATAAATTGTTAATGCGTAATGTTATTTTAGAAGAATTGAACTTGGTTTTAAGTGTTTTATGAATACAGTGGAAGCCCGGATATCCGAACTAATTAGTGCTATGGCCTGTTCGGATTTGAAATGGTTCGGATTAGCCGAGAAATTTGTAATACAGTACATACAGTGTGTACAGAGAATTAACAAGGGCAGGCAGTGAATGCAAGGCTGAGATGAGCATTATGGATAAAATTAAGAAAGGTGTGTTGGAGATGTCTAGTTCACAAATCGCTCACCCCTTTAAAGAACGTCATAAATCAAAAATCGTCAATTTTCAGTTGTGCATGTTTTCGAAATGCCCAGAAAATGTACTATATCCCAGCAAAAGCGGCATATTTTTAACTCAATATTTACCCGCTACAGGGCAGAAAGTGTTGTTTTTGCATTTTGAAGAAAAGGTATTGTTTAATTTTTTTTTTTTGATATTATAAATATTTTTCAAATGGAGAAAAAACCTTCAAAGTTTTACCTAAAAAGATGTTTTGCATAGTAAAAAGTTCAATAAGTGGCTTGATATCCATTTTTAATACATTATATTATATTTCGAAACTTTTAAAACGTTCTCCTGAAAAATCAAGTTTTTTGATTTATGACGTTCTTGAAAGGAGTGAGCGTAATGTCTAATGTCATTGACGTACGACGTCATTTATAAAATTATAACATGTGATTGATTTTGCGCCACTTTGTATAGTAATTTTATGTAATAATACATATGTTCTTCAGTCTTTGCGTGTTTTTTAAATGTTTTTCTTCAAAAGTCTTGTTTGAATTTGCGGGGTTCCACTGTATATTTTCCATAATTATATATTAATTACATTATTAATTATACCACAAATAATTAATTATATTTGATATAAATTAAAAATGTATTTAAGAATAAGCATTATACATTTATTTACTGTTTCGGCATTAACTTTGTGGTAAGACATGTTACAATGATTAAAGAAAACACTTGTTTTTTACCACTTGAGTTTTATTATAGACTACATGTTTCAGAAGATAAACTTCCATCGTTCAGGTCTGTATAATGACTAAAATATAAAATATAAAATTGTTCTATAAATAAGGAGAGGGGAAAGTAAGGGGAAGGGGTTAGTCAAGGAACGGAGTTTGAAAACAAAGGAAAAATGGAAAGCAATGGCGAAGAATTTTGAAACAATATATTATTTAATAAATTATTATTAGAATTCAGTTTTTTTTTTATTTCTAAATTTTCAAGATAATGCATAATTCATAATTTTAAATAATATATTGTTTCAAAATTCTTCGCCATTGCTTTCCATTTTTCCTTTGTTTTCAAACTCCGTTCCTTGACTAACCCCTTCCCCTTACTTTCCCCTCTCCTTATTTATAGAACAATTTTATATTTTATATTTTAGTTATTATACAGACCTGAATGATGGAAGTTTAACTTCTGAAACATGTAGTCAATAATAAAACTCAAGTGGTAAAAAACGAAGTGTTTTCTTTAATCATTGTTAGCATTATACATATTTTAAAATATTATTTTTGTATAAATATTGCACCTTGTGTTCGAAGCTTTTTATTTATATTATAATAATTATGAGGGTTACAGTGTATAAAATACCGTGTGTCATATAGAATGAATGGAAATCCACAAGCTTTGAAAGAAAGTCCATTATATAAAATATTTTTTTATTCATATCGCTCACTCCTTTCAACGTCATATATTAAAAATCGTAAATTTTTAGTTGTGCATATTTTCGGAATGCCCTGAAAATGTACTATATCCCAGAAAAAGCGGCATATTTTTAACTTAATATTTACCTGCTGCAGGGCAGAAAGTGTTGTTTTTGCATTTTGAAGAATAGGTATTGTTTAATTATTTTTAAAATATAATAAATATTTTTCAAATGAAGATTAAACATTCAGGTTTTACCTAAAAAGATCTGTTGCACAGTAAAAAGTTTAATAAGTAGCTTGATATTTATTTTTAATACATTTTATTATATTTTTAAACTTTAACTCCTGAATTTTTGATGTATGATGTTGTTGAAAGGAGTATCAACTTAGTTCAACAAGAATTAGAAGTCTGGCCATTTACAAAGCTTGGAACCTGCCATTGGCTGGTTAAAGTGATCACTTTAAGTCTGGCCAATAACAGGTATAACTTTGTATAAAATCTGTTATTTTTTATTTATTGTTTCAGCATTCACTTTGTGAATGACAGACATGATGAAATTGTAAATGAAAAACACATTTATTGTAACTTCAGACAGTTGGTAGAATTCCATATTAAATTGTTGGGTAATATATCCAAAATTAAACTCGGTTATTGGATTGAATTCTACTTTTATTTACATATATATGATAATAAGTGACGCAATTCATCTTTATCAAACACTGCGAGTGTTTGATAATGTCTTAATAAGATGAAATGCGTCACATATGATCATATATATGTGAATAAAAGTAGAATTCAATCCAATAACCGTGTGTAATTTTGGATATATTATTTTTTGACATCTCATCAAAGATGAAGAAGAATATGGAAGTCTGGGCATTTACAGGCTGACGACCATCATACACACGTGTAACATTCACCAATTCTACCCATTATTAATAACCATACTACTCAAATTCTTGGAAGTTCTATGTATATGAACCAATATTGAAACATTGTTCTTGAATCACTAGAACTTCACTAGAGACATCTATTGGTAAGTTTGTTTATTATAATAACTAATTTCGGAAGCTGTGCTTCCATCTTGAGGTAAGAGCATAAAGTTTATATTTAGACCTCAAGATGTAGCTTCCGAAACTAGTCATTATAATAAAACAAACCAATAAAACACCAATAGATGTCTCTAGTGAAGTTCTAGTGATTCAAAAACAATGTTTAAAAATTGGTTCATATACATAGAACTTCCAAGAATTTTAAATATGAAATAAAGTGTTTTTCATTTACAATTCCATTTTTTTATTGTCAGAATGTTGTTTACTCTTGTTCTTATGATTTTTATTAGCTTTTAAAGAAATGCGGTAATATTTTGTATCCAATTAATTTAAACTTGACACGACTCCCGTGTCCAATGTGTGGCAATAATATTAATATGGACACAGGAGCTCGGCTGTCCAAACTCAAAACACAGTAAGGGACATTTTTTTGTAGTACCTTTTTTTTTTGCATTTTTGGACTCAGTAGATTCTACACAGTCCAAAAATGCAAAAAAACGTACCTACTACAAAAAAAGTCCCTTACTGTGTTATAAGTTTGGACAGCCGAGCTGTGTCTAATGTGTGGCAATAATGTTAGTATGGACATAGGAGCTGTGTTCGACGTACGGGACGTGCCAAGTACCTAACTGAACAAACGTTGCAAAGATTATATATATACATATATATTTTTTATATTGTGTTGCATTAAACATAGTTTAGCTGATCAAAAATTTTATATATTTTTTTAGTCACAGCGTTTTTAACAGAGCATTTATTTTTATTATTTCGCTTAAATATATATTTATATATATATATATATATATATATATATATATAATATATATATATATATATATATATATATATATATATATATATATATATATATATATATATATATATATATATATATATATACATATATATATATAATTTTATTTATTTTTTAAAGATATTTTTTGAGATCAACAGAATTAACTTTACGGTCCAGTATATAAAGCCGCGTCACTAAATGGCTATTAAGGAAAGGTTCAAATACTTTTTATTTATTTATTGATTTACCATTTAATTTGTAGAACTCCATCTTAATTTATGTATTAATTTTAAATCAAACACAGATTTTTTGAGTCTACTAAGTTGTATTTTATGAACAAAAACACATAAAAAATTAATATTGTGACAGTTGTTTCGCCTAGCTGTGGCATTTTCAAACGAATTGAATATGTATAAAGATTGTCGAATGGTATACGTTTCAGCACTCTCCTAAAGATGGCTGTTGCTCAAATTGCAATATGATATTCTCCACGAAGCTGTGGACAATTCCGTCTCTGTTTCTAGATGCCTAATTATGTGTATTAGCATTAAATATAATGATTGCCTTGAATTAGCGCTAGGAGTACTGTACATAACTTTAAATAATAGTAATAAAAAATATTTTTATAACAAATCTGTGTTTAATTTAAATAATCTCTTATCGCGGCTCTGCCTCCGTGGTGTGATGGTTAGCGTGTTTAATTACCGTGCTGGAGGTCCCAGGTTCGATTCCGAGGGGGGACAAAAATAAATATTAGTGATTTTGCACTTCAATATTTATTTAATCTGCCTCCGTAGTGTAATGGTCAGCATGCTCGGCTACCGTTCTAAAGGTCCCGGGTTCGATTCCCGGGGGGGGGGCAAATAAATATACGTGTTTTTCTCTCTCTAATATTTCTTCCATATTCCCCTAGACTGGTACCTAAAGCGGACGGCTGATCACCTTTCCTTCATGTGTTAACGATCAAGACAACACTGCGTTTGTATGATGCAGTGTCCTTTGCACCATTGGGGTGCGGATAAGGGTTCGAATGAATGAATATTTATTTTATATTACCCTGGACAGGAGTGATCATTTTGCCTTCATGTAAGTAATGATCAAGTTAACACTTTGTCAATACCATGCAGTGCCCTATGCACCATTGGTTGCAAATAAGTTTAGAAGAATTGTGGCCTGTTTTTTAAGAGGGATTGGCCTCCTACGATGTAGATTCCCAGCTATCCACCCATCTCTTTGGTGGTCTGCCCGGGAGTCCTCTAGTGGGGTTGGCTGTTCTGCAATGTGGGGGAGTCTGGATGGTTCCATTTTCCTCACACGCGCATACCATTGTCTCCTTCGTTGCCTTCCCCACCTAACGACATCTCCCATCTCGCATATTTCCCTGATCCTAGCATTTCTTATTCTATCTCGAAGACTCTTGCCTGATATGCTTCTTAGAGTCTTCATTTCTGACACTCTAAGCGCGTGTTTGTGGCAACGGTGTCCGCTCTACTTTCAATTCCATACATCATGATGGTTTTTCTACACAAGCAATAAATAAAAAGTCGTGTGCAACAATTAAAACGTATATTTTCAACACAATAAATAAAGTACATATAATTGCAACATGTCTTTAGTTCAATAACATTCACAAATAAATAAGGGACTTTTGTCCATAACATTAAAACACAATAAATATTATCACAAGTCGTTTTAAAATCAAGTTTCTGATTAGTATTTAATTTATTAATACCTATTGTCCGCCTCCGTAGTGTAATGGTCAGCACGCTCGGCTACCGTTCTGGAGGTCCCGGGTTCGATTCCCAAGGGGGGTAAAAATAAATATAAGTGATTTTTTCACTGTAATATTTATTAGATATTACCATGGACTGGTACCTGAAGCGGAGGGCTGATCACCTTTCCTTCATAAGTAAAACGATCATGATAACACTGCGTTTATAAGACACAGTGCCCTATGCACCATTGGGGTGCGGATAAGGGTTTAATTATTATTAATACCTATACATGGTCGAGATGTCAAGTGCCCGGAAAACGTACAACGTTTTTAAAGGCTGACAATTCAATAAGTAACAAAGAAAATTTGGCAAAGATTTAGAAGAACATGCATAATGGATAAGATTAAAAATGGTTTAGGCAACGTAATAACGAAAGAATGGTGTTGGATACAGGTTTTTCGCTTTTAAATTGGACATTTTACAAACCAAATTGAATATTGTACAAATCAAATTGGACGTTATATTGTATTTTATAAAAAAAGTTTAAAAAAAATTATATCCATATTAGCACTACATACCGCTAGTGAATATACCTGCCTACACATTGTATTCTTAGGACTAGCAAGTGCGTTAGTTGAATGAGTTTAATTACTTTTAATATATTTAAAAAAAATTAAACTTTATTATAAAATAAAATAAAACATTAAATTTGAATTTGTTAACCCTTTGTCCGCCTCCGTAGTGTAATGGTCAGCACGTTCGGCTACCGTTCTGGAGGTCCCGGGTTCGATTCTCAAGGGGGGTATAATAAATATAAGTGATTTTTTCACTGTCATATTTATTTAATATTACCCTGGACTGGTACCTGAAGCGGAGGGCTGATCACCTTTCCTTCATGTGTAAACAATCAAGATAACACTGCGTTTATATGACGCAGTGCCCTATGCACCATTGGGGTGCGGATAAGGGTTTTATTATTTATATTATTAACCCTTTGAGGACAGAATAAATAATATTTTACTTTACACAATTAATTTCTAAAAATAATTTAAAAATAAGTGTATACAGCAACTGAAAATTGTGCACACAGACGATACAATATTTATCCCTCAACAAAATTAGAAATACACATTATGTGCCTGGTGGTTAGCAACAAAGACCATGTTTTATAAAGTATAAATAAAGGCATTTATTAGTGAAAATATGAGGTAAAATATTGTTATATGTTTCTTATTTGTAGTATTATTATAACCTCTAAATATCCCGACATGTGCACATCGCCACAATAAATCGTATGAAATAAGCTCCGAGACAATGATACCAACATGAAATCTATACAAGCAATATTTCTGTTACATAGGCAACACATATTGCACTATGGTTTTAACTAGAAACCTGTAGGCACATAGACAATTTATTTTAAATTTGTGGTTAGCAGCAGTAACCAGTTGTCCTGAAATGGTTAAACCTATAATTTGGTTTGTAAAACATCCAATTTGGAGTGAAAAATCTGTATAAGTTTTGTGCTGACATTTCTTAGTGAAACTGCGTGCATGTATAATATAAAATAACAATTATTTTATCTAACAGTATGTGACTCTTTATCATTCATCGTTCGCTTTGTGTAATACCACTTAAAAACACTACTTCACGACCTTGAGTCATGAAGTAGAGTTTTTAAGTGGTATTACACAAAGTGAATGATGAATGATAAGGAGAGTGTTATATTACCATGCCACAATTTTAACAATCCTTTTTATACACAAAATATAACAGCATGTGATGTCGGTAAAAACTAAACCTGGCCACTAGTCAAATAAAACAAAAATGGAAAGGCTAGTTGTTTTATTATTATGTCAGATCCGTGATGTAGTTGCATATATCGCTAGCAAGAACGAAGACCAGCTGTAGATAAATGATGATGCTCTGTGAGAGATGGGATAGTGATGAAATCGAGGTGGAGGGCAGCAGGCGCCTACTAGACCAGCTGCAGATGAATGATGATGCTTTGCACCACTGTGGGAGATGAGAGAGTGATGAAGTTAAGGTGGAATCGCGGTGGTGCGCCTACTAGACCAGCTGCGGATCGATGAGGATGCTTTACACCACTGTGGGAGATGAGAGAGTGATGAAGTCACGATGGAATTGCGATGGTGCGCCTATTTGACCAGCTGCAAGTTGGCGATGATGCTCTGCACCACTGAGAGAGTGATGAAGTCGCGGTGGCTACTAGACCAGCTGCAGGTTGGCAATGATGCTCTGCACCACTGAGAGAGTGATGAAGTCGCGGTGGCTACTTGACCAGCTGCAGGTTGGCAATGATGCTCTGCACCACGTCGGAGGAGGTGTGGTGGCCGCCGAGGTCGGGCGTGTGCACGCGGTCCTGGCTGAGGGTCTTGAGCACGGCGCGGGTGATGAGCCCGGCGTGGTGGTGGTGCCCGAGGTGCTCCAGCATGTCTATGGACGCATTCACCATCGCTATCGGGTTGGCGATGTTCTTCCCCGCGATCGCCGTACCTGCCAATCAATCGCAACATTATTACATTGTCAGAAAACCACTCATTCTCACCGTACCTGCCAACCAATCACAACATTATTACATTGTCAGAAAACCACTCATTCTCAACGTACCTGGAAATTAATCACAACATTATTACATTGTCAGAAAACCACTCATTCTCACCATACCTGCCAACCAATCACAACATTATTACATTGTCAGAAAACCACTCATTCTCACCGTACCTGCCAACCAATCACAACATTATTACATTGTCAGAAAACCACTCATTCTCAACGTACCTGGAAATTAATCACAACATTATTACATTGTCAGAAAACCACTCATTCTCACCGTACCTGCCAACCAATCACAACATTATTACATTGTCAGAAAACCACTCATTCTCACCGTACCTGCCAACCAATCACAACATTATTACATTGTCAGAAAACCACTCATTCTCACCGTACCTGGAAATTAATCACAACATTATTACATTGTCAGAAAACCACTCATTCTCACCGTACCTGCCAACCAATCACAACATTATTACATTGTCAGAAAACCACTCATTCTCACCGTACCTGGAAATTAATCACAACATTATTACATTGTCAGAAAACCACTCATTCTCACCGTACCTGGAAATTAATCACAACATTATTACATTGTCAGAAAACCACTCATTCTCACCGTACCTGCCAACCAATCACAACATTATTACATTGTCAGAAAACCACTCATTCTCACCGTACCTGGAAATTAATCACAACATTATTACATTGTCAGAAAACCACTCATTCTCACCGTACCTGCCAACCAATCACAACATTATTACATTGTCAGAAAACCACTCATTCTCACCGTACCTGCCAACCAATCACAACATTATTACATTGTCAGAAAACCACTCATTCTCACCGTACCTGGAAATTAATCACAACATTATTACATTGTCAGAAAACCACTCATTCTCACCGTACCTGGAAATTAATCACAACATTATTACATTGTCAGAAAACCACTCATTCTCACCGTACCTGCCAACCAATCACAACATTATTACATTGTCAGAAAACCACTCATTCTCACCGTACCTGGAAATTAATCACAACATTATTACATTGTCAGAAAACCACTCATTCTCACCGTACCTGCCAACCAATCACAACATTATTACATTGTCAGAAAACCACTCATTCTCACCGTACCTGCCAACCAATCACAACATTATTACATTGTCAGAAAACCACTCATTCTCACCGTACCTGGAAATTAATCACAACATTATTACATTGTCAGAAAACCACTCATTCTCACCGTACCTGCCAACCAATCACAACATTATTACATTGTCAGAAAACCACTCATTCTCACCGTACCTGGAACCAATCACAACATTATTACATTGTCAGAAAACCACTCATTCTCACCGTACCTGCCAACCAATCACAACATTATTACATTGTCAGAAAACCACTCATTCTCACCGTACCTGGAAATTAATCACAACATTATTACATTGTCAGAAAACCACTCATTCTCACCGTACCTGCCAACCAATCACAACATTATTACATTGTCAGAAAACCACTCATTCTCACCGTACCTGGAAATTAATCACAACATTATTACATTGTCAGAAAACCACTCATTCTCACCGTACCTGCCAACCAATCACAACATTATTACATTGTCAGAAAACCACTCATTCTCACCGTACCTGCCAACCAATCACAACATTATTACATTGTCAGAAAACCACTCATTCTCACCGTACCTGCCAACCAATCACAACATTATTACATTGTCAGAAAACCACTCATTCTCACCGTACCTGCCAACCAATCACAACATTATTACATTGTCAGAAAACCACTCATTCTCACCGTACCTGGAAATTAATCACAACATTATTACATTGTCAGAAAACCACTCATTCTCACCGTACCTGCCAACCAATCACAACATTATTACATTGTCAGAAAACCACTCATTCTCACCGTACCTGCCAACCAATCACAACATTATTACATTGTCAGAAAACCACTCATTCTCACCGTACCTGGAAATTAATCACAACATTATTACATTGTCAGAAAACCACTCATTCTCACCGTACCTGGAAATTAATCACAACATTATTACATTGTCAGAAAACCACTCATTCTCACCGTACCTGCCAACCAATCACAACATTATTACATTGTCAGAAAACCACTCATTCTCACCGTACCTGCCAACCAATCACAACATTATTACATTGTCAGAAAACCACTCATTCTCACCGTACCTGGAACCAATCACAACATTATTACATTTTCAGAAAACCACTCATTCTCACCGTAATAAAACAAAAATCTAGGTAGACAGTTACATTCAAATTGGAAAAAAATCTTTTGTCCTCTGCTCCACATACTGTGGTAATAGATACGAGTGACAAAAATGTAAGCTTGGAAATTAAATAAATAATACGGTCAGGTTAGGAGTCGTAACAATTGGCGGGTATGTATGAGGAGATGCATGATCGTGGAAGAGGTGAAGAATGTTTGCAAGGACAGAGTGGTGTGGCGCTCTATTCTCTCTGCCTACCCCTGCGAGTGTATTTATGCGGTGTGTGGTTGCGGTACTCACCCGTGTTGCGGGTGCCGGGCTCGAAGACGGCGTAGTGGTCACCGTAATTGCGCCCCGAGAGCAGCCCCGCGCCCCCCACCAGCCCGCACACCACGTTGGACACGATGGTGCCGTACAGGTTGGTCATGATCATCACGTCAAACTGGTGCGGCCTGCAAACAAGCTAGAGTGTTTAAGGTCACGTGGCCCACTATAGCATCAACACATTATTTGTGGGAGCGTTTCCATACTGTCGGTAGAGAGCGGGAGACGCTTGCGAGCGTTCTATTTGCTTACTTTAGGTAGAGCGCGAGAGATGCCCGCAAACATTGTACAGATGGGAATTGGGTGTTACGGCTACTTGTGATTAGTATACTGAGGATCGGGCGGCAGACTGCCAGAGTATAATTAGGGTCCTTTTCCATACTGTCGGTAGAGAGCGGGAGACGCTTGCGAGCGTTCTATTTGCTTAGTTTAGGTAGAGCGCGAAAGACGCCTGCATACATTGTACAGATGGGAATTGGGTGTTGCGGCTACTTGTGATTAGTATACTGAGGGTCGGGTGGCAGACTGCCAGAGTATAATTAGGGTCCTTTTCCATACTGTCGGTAGAGAGCGGGAGACGCTTGCGAGCGTTCTATTTGCTTACTTTAGGTAGAGCGCGAGAGACGCCTGCAAACATTGTACAGATGGGAATTGGGTGTTGCGGCTACTTGTGATTAGTATACTGAGGGTCGGGCGGCAGACTGCCAGAGTATAATTAGGGCCCTTTTCCATACTGTTGGTAGAGAGCGGGAGACGCTTGCGAGCGTTCTATTTGCTTACTTTAGGTAGAGCGCGATTCATCTATTCCATGTGTCTGAGGAAGTATTTCCAAGCGGGATTCTTCTAGCACTTTGACAAGAGTCTTTTTACATTTTACCTTAAGTATAGGTAATTTATATAAATAATCTTTGTAATTTATATTCCTTGACAGACTATCGAAGAGTGCTTACTTGGAGACGAGCTGCATGCAGCAGTTGTCAATGATCATGTCGTTGTGGTCTATCTCCGGGTACTCCTTGGCCACCCGGCGGGAGGTCTCCAGGAACAGGCCGTCAGACAGCTTCATGATGTTGGCCTTGTGGATCGTGGTTACCTGGTAATTCACAGGAACAAAATAAAGATTTCTATCTAACCAATATTTGAACATTTTCCATGCTGCGGCGCCCGACCAGAGCGCCATAGAAAAATGTACTGCGGACGAACATGAAGCATCAAATAGACTGACCATGATGAATTCATTCTAACTAACTAAGTGGCGTTATTGGATGAAGACCAAGAGAATAAGAGGCAAATCGAAAATCGCACCGCCTCATACAGCTAAGTGGTGAAGAACACTCTCAAAGCATTGAATCGGGAAATATTATCGCACCCGCCGTACTCTCCAGACCTTGCCCCGTCCGACTATCACCTTTTCGCATCGATGGGACACTCACTCGCAGAGCAGCGCTTTGCCAATTTTAAAAGAGGCAAAAAATGGCTCGTCCAATGGTTTGCCTCGAAAGAGAAATATTTTTTTTGGAATGGTATCCATGATTTGCCTCTAAGATGGGCAAAATGTATAGAATCCGATGGTCAATACTTTGAATAAAAAAAAATTGAGATTCTCCCGAAAATTAAGCGTTTTCTTTAATGAAAAAACCGGCAAACTTCAACTAACACCCCTGGTAAGAAAGAAATATATGAATAATGACATTGAAGAACTCACAACTTTGCTACCTTCTTGCATCCATTTTTCTTTGTGTATTCAAAGGTTAACCTATAAGTATGGTACCTTCTTGCGCCCATTCCTCTTGGCGTACTCGAAGGCGTATCTGGCAACCCTCTGTCTCTGCAGTGACCACCTTCATGGACTCCACCGCCTAACATAACCTAACCTAACAAGTATGGTACCTTCTTGCGGCCATTCTTCTTGGCGTACTCGAAGGCGTATCTGGCAACCCTCTGTCTCTGCAGTGACCACCTTCATGGACTCCACCGCCTAACCTAACCTAACCTAACAAGTATGGTACCTTCTTGCGCCCATTCTTCTTGGCGTACTCAAAGGCGTATCTGGCGACCCTCTGTCTCTGCAGTGACCACCTTCATGGACTCCACCGCCTAACCTAACCTAACCTAACAAGTATGGTACCTTCTTGCGCACATTCTTCTTGGCGTACTCAAAGGCTTATCTGGCGACCCTCTGTCTCTGCAGTGACCACCTTCATGGACTCCACCACCTAACCTAGCCTAACAAGTATGGCACCTTCTTGCGCCCATTCCTCTTGGCGTACTCAAAGGCGTATCTGGCAACCCTCTGTCTCTGCAGTGACCACCTTCATGGACTCCACCGCCTAACATAACCTAACCTAACAAGTATGGTACCTTCTTGCGGCCATTCTTCTTGGCGTACTCGAAGGCGTATCTGGCAACCCTCTGTCTCTGCAGTGACCACTTTCATGGACCCCACCGCCTAACCTAACCTAACCTAACCTAACAAGTATGGTACCTTCTTGCGCCCATTCCTCTTGGCGTACTCGAAGGCGTATCTGGCAACCCTGTCTCTGCAGTGACCACCTTCATGGACCCCACCGCCTAACCTAACCTAACCTAACAAGTATGGTACCTTCTTGCGGCCATTCTTCTTGGCGTACTCGAAGGCGTATCTGGCAACCCTCTGTCTCTGCAGTGACCACCTTCATGGACTCCACCACCTAACCTAGCCTAACAAGTATGGTACCTTCTTGCGCCTATTCCTCTTGGCGTACTCAAAGGCGTATCTGCCGACCCTCTGTCTCTGCAGTGACCACCTTCATGGACTCCACCGCCTAACATAACCTAACCTAACAAGTATGGTACCTTCTTGCGCCCATTCTTCTTGGCGTACTCAAATGCGTATCTGCCGACCCTCTGTCTCTGCAGTGACCACCTTCATGGACTCCACCACCTAACCTAGCCTAACAAGTATGGTACCTTCTTGCGCCCATTCTTCTTGGCGTACTCGAAGGCGTATCTGGCCACCCTCTCGCTGTTCTCCGCTGTGACCACCTTCATGGACTCCACCACTCCGTGCACGGACTCGTGTTCCAGCATGGCGTACTCGCCTTCCGTGTTCTGTCTGAGGGAATAAATCACAAATATAATCGGGATATTTGCTTTATAAAAGTATAATATACATAGTGTAATTAAAATACATGATTTATTTTATTAAAACTTAATTATAATGTTTACCGGTTCCGAAGCTAACCGCTTAATGGAAAATCACAAAGTTATTGCTTCAAATATCAAATATATAGTTTTTTTACATGTCGCTCACTCCTTTCAAGAACGTCATAAATAAAAAAACTAGATTTTTCAGGAGATTGTTTTTAAAGTTTAAATATATTAATAAAATGTATTAAAAATAAATATCAAGCTAATTATTGAACTTTTTACTGTGCAACAGATCTTTTTAGGTAAAACCTGAATATTTTTATCCATTTGAAAAGATAATAAAACAATACCTTTTCTTCAAAATGCAAAAACATCACTTTCTGTCCTGTAGCGGGTAAATATTAAGTTTAAAATATGCCACTTCTTCTGGGATATAGTGCATTTTCTGGGCATTCCGAAAACATGCACAACTGAAAATTGACAATTTTTGATATATGACGTTGTTGAAAGGAGTGAGCGATATTACCTTATGATGACCAGTGCTGATAAGGGTTTACAAGACATGTACCTTATGATGACCAGTGCTGATAAGGGTTTACAAGACATGTACCTTATGATGACCAGTGCTGATAAGGGTTTACAAGACATGTACCTTTTGATGACCAGTGCTGATAAGGGTTTACAAGACATGTACCTTTTGATGACCAGTGCTGATAAGGGTTTACAAGACATGTACCTTATGATGACCAGTGCTGATAAGGGTTTACAAGACATGTACCTTATGATGACCAGTGCTGATAAGGGTTTACAAGACATGTACCTTATGATGACCAGTGCTGATAAGGGTTTACAAGACATGTACCTTTTGATGACCAGTGCTGATAAGGGTTTACAAGACATGTACCTTATGATGACCAGTGCTGATAAGGGTTTACAAGACATGTACCTTTTGATGACCAGTGCTGATAAGGGTTTACAAGACATGTACCTTATGATGACCAGTGCTGATAAGGGTTTACAAGACATGTACCTTATGATGACCAGTGCTGATAAGGGTTTACAAGACATGTACCTTTTGATGACCAGTGCTGATAAGGGCTTACAAGATTTGTACCTTATGATGACCAGGTCGATATCCTTCTGCCGGCTGGGCACGCCCTCGTAGGACTTGCAGTGCAGGATGTTGATGAAGAGGTCCAGCTCGTTGCGCATGGCCACGTTGCGCGACAGCACGCCGGCCAGCTCGCTCTTGGTCTCGATGTTGCCCTTGATCCCCACCCCGTTGCGCTTGATGGTGGAGATGGCGTACTCCAGGTCCAGGTTGTCCTCTGCGTCGGGGTCAATGTCCACCATCTCAAAGTCCACGGGCGCGCCGGAGATCCTGACACAGAGACATGCATTTTATTCAAACTTCATGTACAGAAAATAAATAAGTACATTAGCAGGCTTATTGCTAAAAAGCTATATCGCTCACTCCTTTCAAGAACGTCATAAATCAAAAATCGTCAATTTTTAGTTGTGTATGTTTTCGGAATGCCCAGAAAATGTACTATATCCCAGCAAAAGAACGTATTTTTAACGTAATATTTACCCGCTACAGGGCAGAAAGGGTTGTTTTGCATTTTGAAGAAAATATATTGTTCAATTATTTTTTTAAATATACAAAATATGTTTCAAACGGAGAAAAAAACCTTCAGGTTTTACCTAAACAGATCTGTTGCACAGTAAAAAGTTTAATAAGTGGCTTGATATTTATTTTTAATACATTGTATTATATTTTCAAACTTCAAAAACGTTCTCCTGAAAAATCAAGTTTTTTGATTTATGACGTTCTTGAAAGGAGTGAGCGATATCTCCTTTTCTAGTTTCTGCTCAATAAAAAGCTTCTTTTCATCTCACCAATAGATGTCTCTAGTAAAATTCTAGTAATTCAAGAACAATGTTTCAATATTGGTTCATATTTCGCTCACTCCTTTCAACAACGTCATAAATCAAAAAACTTGATTTTTCAGGAAAACCTTTTTAAAGTTTAAAAATATAATAAAATGTATTAAAAACAAATTACTAGTCACTTATTGAACTTTTTACTGTGCAACAGATCTTTTTAGGTAAAACCTGAAGGTTTTTTCTCCATTTGAAAAATATTTAGTATATTCAAAAAAATAATTAAACAATACCTTTTCTTCAAAATGCAAAAACAACACTTTCTGCCCTGTAGCGGGTAAATATTAAGTTAAAAATATGCCGCTTTTGCTGGGATATAGTACATTTTCTGGGCATTCCGAAAACATGCATAACTGAAAATTGACGATTTTTGATTAATGACGTTCTTGAAAGGAGTGAGCGATTTATTTATTTACTTACAGAAAAGAAATAAGTACATTGGCGGGGCTTATTGCTAAAAAGCTATAAGCGAGTTTTTTTTATATAATTATGAAAATAACACCTGTAATTGGAGATAATCCAGATTTTGTGGACAAGTATTTGGACACACTCAAAAAATGTTGTAAATAAATTATCTGGTCAAATTTATAAGCTTAAATGATAAAAATGAAAATGATATTTTCTGGCGTTTCTCATGTGTGTGATTATAATCCAGGATTCGGACCTCACATACTAATATAAGAGTTTCTGCTCAATAAAAAGCTTCTTTTCATCTCACCAATAGATGTCTCTAGTGAATTTCTAGTGATTCAAGAATAATGTTTTTGAATTGGTTCATATATATAGAGCTTCCAAGAATTTGAGTAGTGTGGTTGTAAATAATGGGTAGAATTGGTGAATGTTACACGTGTGTAAAGTGATCACTTAAACCAGCCTATGACGGTCGTCAGCCCCGTAAATGCCCAGACTTCCATATTCTTCTTCATCCTTGATGAGATGTCAAAAAATAATATGAAAAATAACTCCTATAATTGGAGATAATCCAGATTTGTGAACAAGTATTTGGACACACTCAACATGTACATAAAAATCAATTTGGTGACAATTGCTTCGCCTAGTTATGGCATTTTCGAAAATGGCATAACTAAGGTAACGTTTTTTTTGTCAGAACATACACGATATACTGCTTAAACCCAAATTAACAGGCTGCCTGACATGCCTGATAGATCCAGTAAGGGATCCAAAATTCCTGTTATCACTAACGTCGGATGAAAATACCTACGAAATACGTAATCAGTTACCTACCTGAAGATCTCTTTTACGTATCCCATTAGTTCTGGGCCGATGCCGCCGCCAGGCAACATGGTGACAGCGTGCCTCCCGCCATACTCCGCCTTCGGGAGCACCTCTTGCTTGCGGATCACAGGACATTTGTGCTGCTGGTCGTAGTCCGACAGCTTCGCGGCCGTCGCGTACCCGCTCGCCAAAACTCTCATCTCCGGCGCCAGTTTGGACTTCAGCAGGCTCGGTATCCTTAAGGCCATCGTGGTGATGATTTTTCAAAACAGAATTATGTGAATTATTGTAGTTTAATGGGTTTTACACTTCGCGAAAATTTGGCCCTATTGAATAAGGCTCAAAAAACGAAAATTGGCAGACATCTGATCTGGTGTTGCCACACGGCGAAAATAATCTCGCTAAATAAAAGCAAATTATCTGAATAGTTTATGACAACTTACTACAAAATGCTTGGTATAAACCAAATCAATTTCGTTTTTCAATATAATAAGAAGCTCCAAGAATTTTAGTATTGTGGTTGTAAATCATGGGTAGAATTGGTGAATGTTATATGACGGTCGTAAGCCCCGTAAATGGCCAGACTTCCATATTCTTCTACATCTTTGTTGAGTTAATTTGAATAAAATTGAAATTTTGAAAATTAGTTGAAACTAGTCACCATTCTTAACCTCTTTTTCATGGTTTTTATGCGAGTTATATCTTATCGAAATCTCTTCACTTTATGAGCTGAAACGTGCTAACAATTCCAATTTTAAATCTTGATAGTTTAAAAATTATTCATTATAGAATTTGTTCGTAGTTTATTTTTGTTTCTATGGTCCATGACAGCTTGACCCTATTTTTCATAATTAAACGACTATGGGTCTTAAGAGTTGGAAAAAACAATCATTGTTATCATGACATTTGAAAGTAGATTATTTTAACTAATAATTCACTTCAACGTCGTCGTAGTTGGAATAGTAAACCGATAAATATAAAGAGATACATGCACGGAAAACAGGTAAAAAGTATTTCATAACAAAATTGTTTGCAATACACACATTAAAAAAATTCTCTGTGTCTGTATTATGATTGATTTACATCTTATTATATTATAGTTTATATTCTACCATTTCAGGTAAGCGCAAGGCACTCCCTGGTTATCAACCAGGGAGTGCCAACCAACTAAGTTATCAACCAACTAAGCAGTTGATGAAGTAGTAGGATGATTAGTTTCGATGCAGGATTTAATATTAGTAACAAATCCTGCGACTAGACTAATCACTTGTACAATCAGTTTAGTGGTGCTATTTTTAATGTTTGGTAGACATAAAACTGTAGTTTACTATTCTCGCCAAGGTGTGAATTATGGTATTGTACTTGCAACATTATAGTATATACTAGCGCCACGAGTGTTGACAATGAGAACTATGTATAATTATTTTTTCTTCCGCATCGTTCAGAAATATCACGGATCATCGGTTAAGTCCGTACACCTTCGGCAAAGTCCGTCGATCACGGCCGCCATTCTTCTCGTAAGCGTCCATTTTGCAACGCCATGTTGGATTTGTCGGACATCTTTGGACGCCATATTTAGTCGGACATATTTTATAAACATTTTCGCGTAAATTTCAAATATTCGTCCGCGATAATATTGAGACTTTGCGCGCGTCCCCCCCGACCGGGGCACGGCGAAGCCTGAACTTTGCAAAGTGTCGAGGCTGGCGTGAAAAAGCGGAGTACAGCCGTGGCTCCGAGATCCTTTTGTCGAGAGATAAATTAAATAAAGTTAAATAATCGAGTGCCGGTGGGACAAATGTCCGTTTGACACTTGGTTGTTGTTGTTCGGAAAAGTGATTTTTCGCAATTTTCTTCGTATTTGTGATATTCGGGTCGTTTGGTTGGATCTCATTTTCGATTTATGGTAATTGATTGCGTAGTATAAGTTTATATTTATCTGCAATCTCGGAACGAAGAGCCGTCCGCCGCCGGTTGACAACGTTGAACGTGCGTTCGCCCGACGTACAAGTGAGTACACTCGACGCACCTCACAAGTGTTGATATATTATTTTCCTTAATATTGTTTTTTTTTTTTAAATATCATTGTTATGACTCTAAAAATAGCCCACCATAAATAAGACCCCATAATTAGCCCCGTTCCTTTACGATTAATTCAGTAGAACAGAACAAATAATATATATTATTATTCTAACCCTTATCCTCACCCAATGGTGCATAGGGCACTGCATCATATAATCGCAGTGTTATCTTGATCGTTAACACATGGAGGAAAGGTGATCAGCCCTCCGCTTCAGGTACCAGTCCAGGGTTATATTGAATAAATATTAGAGTGAAAAAATCACATGTATTTTTCGACCCCCCCCTGGGAATCGAACCCGGGACCTCCAGTACGGTAGCCGAGTGTGCTCTATATATATATATATATATATATATATATATATATATATATATATATATATATATATATATATATATATTTGTCCGCCTCCGTAGTGTAATGGTCAGCACGCTCGGCTACCGTTCTGTAGGTCCCGGGTTCGATTCCCAAGGGGGGTAAAATAAATATAAGTGATTTTTTCACTGTTGTATTTATTCAATATTACCCTGGACTGGTACCTGAAGCGGAGGGCTGATCATCTTTCCTTCATGCGTAAACGATCAAGATAACACTGCGTTTATATGACGCAGTGCCCTATACACCATTGGGGTGCGTATAAGGGTTTTATTTATTATTTATCATATATATATATATATATATATATATATATATATATATATATATATATATATATATATATATATATATATATATATATATATATATATATATATATATATATATATATATATATATATATATATATATATATATATATATATATATAAGAAAGAAAGGTGTGTTGAGATGGTTTGGACATGTGGAGCGTATGAGCGAAGAAAGAACGGTTAAACAAATTTATGGAGCGAATGTAGTAGGAAAAAGAAGCAGAGGACGACCGAGGAAAACTTGGCACAATCAGGTATGTCAAATACTTGAAAGCGGCCGGGTCAGGAGTCGTAATAATCGTCGGGTATGTATGAGGAGATGCATGAATGTAGAAGAGGCAAAGAATGTTTGCAAAGACAGAGTGATGTGGCGTTCGATTCTCTCTGCCTACCCCTGCGGGGAAGCGGCGTGATGGTTAGTTAGTTAGTTAGTTATATATATATATATATATATATATATATATATATATATATATATATATATGTATATATTTGTATATACATATATATATATGTATATATATGTATATATATATATATGTATATATGTATATATATGTATATATATATATATATATATATATATATATATATATATATATATATATATATATATATATATACATTTTTTTTGTATATTTTGTGTATGTATTTTCTTTAAAGTTCTTAGCTTAATGTTGATACAGGTGTCATGCGTTTTTCTTGACGACTTTGATGCATTATACTTGTGTGTCAACATAAATATGTCATTTTTTACATTGCATATTTTCACTAACCCGAAAATGGTTTCACACTTCTACAACAATATAAATGAATTAATAACCAGACTATGGAATGAATTACCTCTCCTTGTACACAAATCGCTCACTCCTTTCAAGAACGTCATAAATCAAAAAACGTGATTTTTCAGGAGAACGTTTTTAGAGTTTAAAAATATAACACAATGCATTAAAAATAAATATCAAGCCACTTATGGAACTTTTTACTGTGCAACAGATCTTTTTAGGTACAATTCTCCATTTGAAAAATATTTAATATATTCAAAAAAATAATTAAACAATACTTTTTCTTCAAAGTGCAAAAACAACACTTTCTGCCCTGTAGCGGGTGAATATTAAGCTAAAAATATGCCTCTTTTGCTGGGATATAGTACATTTTCTGGGCATTCCGAAAACATGTACAACTGAAAATTGACGGTTTTTGATTTATGACGTTCTTGAAAGGAGTGAGCGAAATGCACCTTCTCTGATAACTTTTAAGAAACGTCTGAGACATTACTATCTATCATTAGAACCCTAACTGTCCATCAAACATCCTCCCTCTACCTCCTTCCCTAAACTCCCTTTTTCCTTTGCCCTCCTTATTATCATCTTTTGTAATTTATGTTTTTTTACATGTTAATTCGTAATTTATGTTTTTTTTAAATGTTCAAGTACTATATCTACCCTCTGATTGCAAACAGCTATATATGGTATCAAACGTTTTAAACAATATCACTAGTCTGTTTTTAATTGGTTGGAAGATATTGCTTTTTAGCAATAAGCCCGCCAATGTACTTATTTAATTTCTGTACATGAAGTTTATATAAATAAATAAATGGTGTTTTTTTTATTTTGTACATTTTTGCTAATTATGTGTTTTAAACAATTTTTTTAATAATTATATAATTCAAATGTAACTTTGTTTTAAAATCACTATAAATATATTATTATAACATAATTATAATGTGTACCGGTTTCCAAGTTATTATATCCCAGCAAAAGAGGCATATTTTCAACTTAATATTTACCCGCTACAGGGCAGAAAATGTTGTTTTTGCATTTTGATGAAAAGGTATTGTTTAATTATTTTTAAAAAATATAATAAATATTTTTCAAATGGAGAAAAAACCTTCAAGTTTTACCTAAAAAGATCTGTTGCACAGTAAAACGTTCAGTAAGTGGCTTCATATTTATTTTTAATACATTGTACTATATTTTTCAACTTTAAAAACGTTCTTCTGAAAAATCAAGTTTTTTGATTTATGACGTTCTTGAAGGAGTGAGCGATATGACATTTGATCATCAAAAATAAATTATAATTGATTTGATTACATCATAATTTTTAATTCAGTATTCCGTATTTCACAATTTTAGAAGCATTGTAAACTCTAAAAAATAATCTTCCCCTCCGAGGTAACATTCCCTATACAATGCTAATATATTCAAATAATAAAATACCAAACAGTAAACAAAACAGTGCGAGCGGTATGAAAAATACTCCAATACGTGAAATGACTCAAACTTAACTAGAGATTGAGATCGCATAAAAACTCGAGATTTCTGGCGGCGCCTTTAAACGCAGTACACTAGCAAATCCAGACAAATAACTCAAATAACACATCTCAAATAACGTCAACAGACCCAGGTACCAAATTACCCTTCAATGCATTTTATTTCACGCTGATAACAAACCCGTATATTGCCGTTTCCCGCCGATAACCGACAGTCGACAAAAACGGCATTTGCCGTGTCCCGCAGTTGACCGACAGTCCGCAAAAAACGGCAAATGCCGTGTCCCGCCGACAACGTGTTGATTGCCTTTTTGATTTCTAGTATTTCTAAGTAATCTAATTCAAGTCCTGTATTGCGTGTGTGTAATATATTTAGACCTTTATTTATTTTGAATTTATTTTCAGGCGTCAGGTTATGGCGGGTCACGCTGCGGACATAATGTGTGAGGTGGAGATCTCCACAGGAATGGTGGAGATGGGGGATGATGAAGTAGGAATCGAGGTTACTATGATTATTCTAAAATATATATAAAACCCTTATCCGCACCCAGATGGTGCATAGGGCACTGTGTCATATAAACGCAGTGTTATCTTGATCATTTACATATGAAGGAAAGGTGATCAGCCCTCCGCTTCAGGTACCAGTCCATGGTAATTTTGAATAAATATTACAGTGAAAAAATCACTAATATTTATTTTACCCCCCTTTGGGAATCGAACCCGGGACCTCCAGAACGGTAGCCGAGCGTGCTGACCATTACACTACGGAGGCGGACAAAAAATTATTTTAACATTCTGAAATATATATATTATTCAGTATTTTTTGAAGTATAAAATTATATTTTACTAACAAATAGTTCTTGCAATTTCTAATACAAATTTTCATTCAAATTCAATAATTTCTATCCTTAATTTTTTTAAACCACACCAGTAATATCTGACTTTCAATGGGGAGTGGGTTCTTTTAACAAGAAATAAAAAAATTAAAAAATATGAAATGTATGTATTACAAAGATAGAAATTATTAAAAAATATTTTTTAAATTAGAATATATAGAGACAAGAAGATCAAGAAATACATAATATTTTGAGAAATAAAATGACTTTATGAGTCATAAAATAAATCCTGAAGAGGGCAACAGGCTTTGCGGAAACTAGTTGGTTGTTAATAAAAATTCGAGTGGATCAAAAAACAAAGTCTTTTTATTTCTCAAAATAAAAAATCATTATGATCCACAAAGTTAATGCTTTCAATATTGAAAATATAAAATAATACAATTTACTGATGTTTTAAAAGTTACAGTCATCTTTCTAAAAGCTTTGTTGAAAAAATCACAACCTGCTGGGTACGGCCATATTAATACCTTGCGGCATTGAAAGGGTTTATTTTGATACTCCTTTGAGGAAAATTTGCACCGACGTTCAGTTACGTCCATACTCCCGGAAAATTAAAACACCACATAAAAATCATTAATTTAGAGCTGCGCTTCATGGATGCCATGACGGGTTTGGGACTGATCAAGGAACCTTTTGATTCCAGTATGAAAAAATAGAGACCCTTTGTTAAAAAAATCACAACCTGCTGGGTACGGCCATATTAATACCTTGCGGCATTGAAAGGGTTAATGCTGATACTCCTTTGAGGAAAATTTGCACCGACGTTCAGTTACGTCCATACTCCCGGAAAATTAAAACAGCACATAAAAATCATTAATTTAGAGCTGAGCTTCATGGATGCCATGACGGGTTTGGGACTGATCAAGGAACCTTTTGATTCCAGTATGAAGAAATAGAGACCTCCCAGTACGAGGAGTACATCACGGAGGACCAGTACGAAGAGGTCGAGGAGCAGGTGATAGGCATGCAGCAGCTGGAGGAGGAGGGCAGCGAGGTGGGCATGGATCCGCTCTGCGCCGTGTACACTTCACCCGGCCTGCACAACATCAGGTAACTGCCCCAGGAGATTGCTAAACCAACGATGAAACTCTACCTCCGTACAGTCCCATTAACCTTTTAACCGCGTTAACTTTGTTCCTGAGAGGGACGCCCGTGCGCGGTGGTATTTCACCGTTTTTTAAATGATTACTTTTCTCATGTATTTAGTTAAGAAACTATTTATTTTCCTAAACAAAAACGTTCAATGGGATTCATTGTGTCTTTTTGGTACTCTATAATACACATGTGTCACATTATTCTCGAAATATATCGTAATATAAACAAATAAGATCGTAACATAAATAAATCAAAGCACGCATCGTGTGTCGCTCTTACCCACTGGCGATGCGTAGCGTCGAGAGTGAGACAGATATAGGGCATGATTATGGCGCGGACTAATTACCGACCAAGAAAAATCAGGGATCTGTTCTTTTATTTATCCTTGTGATGTTACAAATTATTAGTCAGATATTTCAACAGATGTTACAAATTATTAGTCAGATATTTCGACAGGCCAAGGATTGACGTATTATTTTATCCAAAGTTCTACACCATGGAAAAATCCCTCCAAGTTACATGACGCATTCTATGGTCTCTGCCTACTGCTACAGTTAGTGGTATTGAATCTCAGTTTCCCTATCTTCAGGAGTTCCCACCAGCCGCAGGGCCTGCAGCTGGCTACGGGGCTGGTGACTCCGCAGCAGCAGCAGCACGAGGTGCGCGCCGGCACGGCCCCCGCGCGGCGCTGGGAGCAGAAGCAGGTGCAGATCAAGACCATGGAGGGCGAGTTCAGCGTCACCATGTGGGCCACGGGCGAGGACGACGGTAGGTC